>NW_027464129.1:0-157032 GCF_050947455.1 Rhinoderma darwinii
ACATCATAATGGGGCCTGCCTCAGAGATAAAAGCCTGGGCCCAGGCAGTGTTGGTCAGTGCTGCTCAGCAGGCAGCACCGGACTGGATTGGATTAAAGCTGATACAAGGTGTGAAGGAACAAGGGGTGGCTGTGGGCATGCACTTGCTGCCGCTGCCAGTGTTTATCTGCATGGCAGGAGGGCATTTGGGCGTTGCCAGGAAGGCGTTTTTATGTAGATTCCTCCTCCTCTTTCAGCACTGCATTGTGGTGCAAGCAAAAGAAGCAAATCCTGTCTGGCTTCCTCTCCGGCCTTTATTCACCTCCCTCCCGCTTAGTAGCTGTAAATGTGTGTGAGCCTGCAGGGCCCCATGGAATTGCCTAGGAGTAGGCTGAATCAATCGCTGCAAGGGGTGAACAGCAGTATTAGGCAGGCTCGGTCAACGGCCGGCCCATTCGGGTTATCGCTTCTCGGCCTTTTGGCTAAGATCAAGTGTAGTATCTGTTCTTATCAGTTTAATATCTGATACGTCCCCTATCTGGGGACCATATATTAAATGGATTTTTCGAACAGGGAGATGGAAATAGAGCTTGCTCTGTCCACTCCACGCATTGACCTGGTATTGCAGTATTTCCAGGACCGGTGCACCCTTCCCTTATGTGTTGACTAAAATCAGATTCCAAAAGTGCTATTTGTGTTTGCTATTGTTTTTGTCTTTCTGATGGGATCTCCCCTTTTAATCCCATTATTTCAACACCTGTTGGACAATGCATTTGTACAGTCATGTGTGATAATGAGCTCATTTATTAAATGCAATTAATTAATACATTGCCACCTCTTGTTGTGTGTGTGTGTGTGTGTGTGTGTGTGTGTGTGTGTGTGTGTGTGTGTGTGTGTGTGTGTGTGTGTGTCTTCTGTGTTTCTGTGTTTCCGGCATTTCACATTGGAACAGCTCATTCACCTTCCTTGTCTTCTCTCCGCCCTCCCTTTTAGGTAAGTTAAAGAGCTGCACCTGAGCCAGCCACTGATTGATGCAGCACCACAGTCAAATAGTGGAGTGGAGTGGAGTAGGGGAACAGCAAACAGCCATTAAAGCAGCCAGCCGCCTACCCGCCACAATGGACCTACCTGTGTACACTAGATGGATGTGATGGAATGTACTGTCGTCCCTACATTTCAAGAAGAAGTAAGAATTGCAGTTGCAACAAACCCTTGCTTGCCTACAAAGAGAGCAGCAATTTGGATTTGTTACTATGTTACCTGGAAGAATAACAAACTGTGCAAGGATGGAGGTTGTAGGAGCAAAGAGAAGTTGTCTGTAAAGTTGGTGGATGCCTATTTTCCATTTTGCAGTCCCTTGTCTCCCTCTTGTGGCCTCCTGGAGGCAAGTAGCTGTGCAAAAAAAAGACAGCCTGGCGGCCGGCTGTTGCAGTGTTGCCCTCTCAGGCAACACTGAGTGACTGACTGAGCCGCACCGTCTTATATAAAGTTCAGACGGAACTTTGCACGTGTCATAGTGGAGCCCTCAGGATTCCAGAGCCAGCTTTCTGACATCATAATGGGGCCTGCCTCAGAGATAAAAGCCTGGGCCCAGGCAGTGTTGGTCAGTGCTGCTCAGCAGGCAGCACCGGACTGGATTGGATTAAAGCTGATACAAGGTGTGAAGGAACAAGGGGTGGCTGTGGGCATGCACTTGCTGCCGCTGCCAGTGTTTATCTGCATGGCAGGAGGGCATTTGGGCGTTGCCAGGAAGGCGTTTTTATGTAGATTCCTCCTCCTCTTTCAGCACTGCATTGTGGTGCAAGCAAAAGAAGCAAATCCTGTCTGGCTTCCTCTCCGGCCTTTATTCACCTCCCTCCCGCTTAGTAGCTGTAAATGTGTGTGAGCCTGCAGGGCCCCATGGAATTGCCTAGGAGTAGGCTGAATCAATCGCTGCAAGGGGTGAACAGCAGTATTAGGCAGGCTCGGTCAACGGCCGGCCCATTCGGGTTATCGCTTCTCGGCCTTTTGGCTAAGATCAAGTGTAGTATCTGTTCTTATCAGTTTAATATCTGATACGTCCCCTATCTGGGGACCATATATTAAATGGATTTTTCGAACAGGGAGATGGAAATAGAGCTTGCTCTGTCCACTCCACGCATTGACCTGGTATTGCAGTATTTCCAGGACCGGTGCACCCTTCCCTTATGTGTTGACTAAAATCAGATTCCAAAAGTGCTATTTGTGTTTGCTATTGTTTTTGTCTTTCTGATGGGATCTCCCCTTTTAATCCCATTATTTCAACACCTGTTGGACAATGCATTTGTACAGTCATGTGTGATAATGAGCTCATTTATTAAATGCAATTAATTAATACATTGCCACCTCTTGTGTGTGTGTGTGTGTGTGTGTGTGTGTGTGTGTGTGTGTGTGTGTGTGTGTGTGTGTCTTCTGTGTTTCTGTGTTTCCGGCATTTCACATTGGAACAGCTCATTCACCTTCCTTGTCTTCTCTCCGCCCTCCCTTTTAGGTAAGTTAAAGAGCTGCACCTGAGCCAGCCACTGATTGATGCAGCACCACAGTCAAATAGTGGAGTGGAGTGGAGTAGGGGAACAGCAAACAGCCATTAAAGCAGCCAGCCGCCTACCCGCCACAATGGACCTACCTGTGTACACTAGATGGATGTGATGGAATGTACTGTCGTCCCTACATTTCAAGAAGAAGTAAGAATTGCAGTTGCAACAAACCCTTGCTTGCCTACAAAGAGAGCAGCAATTTGGATTTGTTACTATGTTACCTGGAAGAATAACAAACTGTGCAAGGATGGAGGTTGTAGGAGCAAAGAGAAGTTGTCTGTAAAGTAGGTGGATGCCTATTTTCCATTTTGCAGTCCCTTGTCTCCCTCTTGTGGCCTCCTGGAGGCAAGTAGCTGTGCAAAAAAAAGACAGCCTGGCGGCCGGCTGTTGCAGTGTTGCCCTCTCAGGCAACACTGAGTGACTGACTGAGCCGCACCGTCTTATATAAAGTTCAGACGGAACTTTGCACGTGTCATAGTGGAGCCCTCAGGATTCCAGAGCCAGCTTTCTGACATCATAATGGGGCCTGCCTCAGAGATAAAAGCCTGGGCCCAGGCAGTGTTGGTCAGTGCTGCTCAGCAGGCAGCACCGGACTGGATTGGATTAAAGCTGATACAAGGTGTGAAGGAACAAGGGGTGGCTGTGGGCATGCACTTGCTGCCGCTGCCAGTGTTTATCTGCATGGCAGGAGGGCATTTGGGCGTTGCCAGGAAGGCGTTTTTATGTAGATTCCTCCTCCTCTTTCAGCACTGCATTGTGGTGCAAGCAAAAGAAGCAAATCCTGTCTGGCTTCCTCTCCGGCCTTTATTCACCTCCCTCCCGCTTAGTAGCTGTAAATGTGTGTGAGCCTGCAGGGCCCCATGGAATTGCCTAGGAGTAGGCTGAATCAATCGCTGCAAGGGGTGAACAGCAGTATTAGGCAGGCTCGGTCAACGGCCGGCCCATTCGGGTTATCGCTTCTCGGCCTTTTGGCTAAGATCAAGTGTAGTACCTGCTCAAGCTGAGGTTAGTAATCATCCCTGCCGGTGGTACGTGGGCCATCGTAGGGGGATGACAGAACGCCGAGGTGAGGGCAGGGAACCACAACGGTCATCGCTCTGGTGTACGCATTTGGTTTAAAGGTACCATTTGTAGGTGACCAGGCGACCGCCGGATCGAGGTCATTAGGCCGGGTAGTTTGGAAGCCCGAGTTGCTATGTGCCCCAGGGCTGGTGACCCTGGGGTGCCCTAACTCACTGGGGGTGGGATCCCACTGAGTGAAGGCACACTTGCACGCACTCTCTTTCACGCTATATGAGCACACACCTTTATTCTCCCGGCCTTCTGGCTGGGAGATGAGGAATTTTTTATACCTGGCGGATGTCCAGGCTGTATCACAGCGCACATCCACTTATTTAATTTTGTTTTTCACTGTGTGTTTGTCACGTTTGTCACAAGGATTTTGGGATGCGGTGCCCTTTTGGGACCCTCCTGAGGTCTAGGGGGAAAATGTGTGGCCTTCTGGTTCCTTTTTCCCCTGCAACCCGGCCTCCCTTCTTCGGAGGGGAGGTGCAACTAGGATGCAGGCTCCTAGGTGGACACTGGGGTGGCAGCCCAGGTAGAAGCCTAGGAGTGTGTTTGGGTCTCCCTAAGCTTCGGCGAGGGGGGACCATCGATCCTTGATCCTCTAGGCCTATGGTTTGGAGGGTCAGGGAATGGTTATGCGGGGCCTCTCTCTTTTAAGAGAAGGGCTGCGATAGACCGCATCCTTGTGCACTTTTTGTGTGGCACCTCTGCACTTTTTATGCACTTGGGTGATAGAAAGCACGACTCGGGCTTTCAAAAAAAAAAAAAAAAAATCTGTTCTTATCAGTTTAATATCTGATACGTCCCCTATCTGGGGACCATATATTAAATGGATTTTTCGAACAGGGAGATGGAAATAGAGCTTGCTCTGTCCACTCCACGCATTGACCTGGTATTGCAGTATTTCCAGGACCGGTGCACCCTTCCCTTATGTGTTGACTAAAATCAGATTCCAAAAGTGCTATTTGTGTTTGCTATTGTTTTTGTCTTTCTGATGGGATCTCCCCTTTTAATCCCATTATTTCAACACCTGTTGGACAATGCATTTGTACAGTCATGTGTGATAATGAGCTCATTTATTAAATGCAATTAATTAATACATTGCCACCTCTTGTTGTGTGTGTGTGTGTGTGTGTGTGTGTGTGTGTGTGTGTGTGTGTGTGTGTGTGTGTGTGTCTTCTGTGTTTCTGTGTTTCCGGCATTTCACATTGGAACAGCTCATTCACCTTCCTTGTCTTCTCTCCGCCCTCCCTTTTAGGTAAGTTAAAGAGCTGCACCTGAGCCAGCCACTGATTGATGCAGCACCACAGTCAAATAGTGGAGTGGAGTGGAGTAGGGGAACAGCAAACAGCCATTAAAGCAGCCAGCCGCCTACCCGCCACAATGGACCTACCTGTGTACACTAGATGGATGTGATGGAATGTACTGTCGTCCCTACATTTCAAGAAGAAGTAAGAATTGCAGTTGCAACAAACCCTTGCTTGCCTACAAAGAGAGCAGCAATTTGGATTTGTTACTATGTTACCTGGAAGAATAACAAACTGTGCAAGGATGGAGGTTGTAGGAGCAAAGAGAAGTTGTCTGTAAAGTTGGTGGATGCCTATTTTCCATTTTGCAGTCCCTTGTCTCCCTCTTGTGGCCTCCTGGAGGCAAGTAGCTGTGCAAAAAAAAGACAGCCTGGCGGCCGGCTGTTGCAGTGTTGCCCTCTCAGGCAACACTGAGTGACTGACTGAGCCGCACCGTCTTATATAAAGTTCAGACGGAACTTTGCACGTGTCATAGTGGAGCCCTCAGGATTCCAGAGCCAGCTTTCTGACATCATAATGGGGCCTGCCTCAGAGATAAAAGCCTGGGCCCAGGCAGTGTTGGTCAGTGCTGCTCAGCAGGCAGCACCGGACTGGATTGGATTAAAGCTGATACAAGGTGTGAAGGAACAAGGGGTGGCTGTGGGCATGCACTTGCTGCCGCTGCCAGTGTTTATCTGCATGGCAGGAGGGCATTTGGGCGTTGCCAGGAAGGCGTTTTTATGTAGATTCCTCCTCCTCTTTCAGCACTGCATTGTGGTGCAAGCAAAAGAAGCAAATCCTGTCTGGCTTCCTCTCCGGCCTTTATTCACCTCCCTCCCGCTTAGTAGCTGTAAATGTGTGTGAGCCTGCAGGGCCCCATGGAATTGCCTAGGAGTAGGCTGAATCAATCGCTGCAAGGGGTGAACAGCAGTATTAGGCAGGCTCGGTCAACGGCCGGCCCATTCGGGTTATCGCTTCTCGGCCTTTTGGCTAAGATCAAGTGTAGTACCTGCTCAAGCTGAGGTTAGTAATCATCCCTGCCGGTGGTACGTGGGCCATCGTAGGGGGATGACAGAACGCCGAGGTGAGGGCAGGGAACCACAACGGTCATCGCTCTGGTGTACGCATTTGGTTTAAAGGTACCATTTGTAGGTGACCAGGCGACCGCCGGATCGAGGTCATTAGGCCGGGTAGTTTGGAAGCCCGAGTTGCTATGTGCCCCAGGGCTGGTGACCCTGGGGTGCCCTAACTCACTGGGGGTGGGATCCCACTGAGTGAAGGCACACTTGCACGCACTCTCTTTCACGCTATATGAGCACACACCTTTATTCTCCCGGCCTTCTGGCTGGGAGATGAGGAATTTTTTATACCTGGCGGATGTCCAGGCTGTATCACAGCGCACATCCACTTATTTAATTTTGTTTTTCACTGTGTGTTTGTCACGTTTGTCACAAGGATTTTGGGATGCGGTGCCCTTTTGGGACCCTCCTGAGGTCTAGGGGGAAAATGTGTGGCCTTCTGGTTCCTTTTTCCCCTGCAACCCGGCCTCCCTTCTTCGGAGGGGAGGTGCAACTAGGATGCAGGCTCCTAGGTGGACACTGGGGTGGCAGCCCAGGTAGAAGCCTAGGAGTGTGTTTGGGTCTCCCTAAGCTTCGGCGAGGGGGGACCATCGATCCTTGATCCTCTAGGCCTATGGTTTGGAGGGTCAGGGAATGGTTATGCGGGGCCTCTCTCTTTTAAGAGAAGGGCTGCGATAGACCGCATCCTTGTGCACTTTTTGTGTGGCACCTCTGCACTTTTTATGCACTTGGGTGATAGAAAGCACGACTCGGGCTTTCAAAAAAAAAAAAAAAAAATCTGTTCTTATCAGTTTAATATCTGATACGTCCCCTATCTGGGGACCATATATTAAATGGATTTTTCGAACAGGGAGATGGAAATAGAGCTTGCTCTGTCCACTCCACGCATTGACCTGGTATTGCAGTATTTCCAGGACCGGTGCACCCTTCCCTTATGTGTTGACTAAAATCAGATTCCAAAAGTGCTATTTGTGTTTGCTATTGTTTTTGTCTTTCTGATGGGATCTCCCCTTTTAATCCCATTATTTCAACACCTGTTGGACAATGCATTTGTACAGTCATGTGTGATAATGAGCTCATTTATTAAATGCAATTAATTAATACATTGCCACCTCTTGTTGTGTGTGTGTGTGTGTGTGTGTGTGTGTGTGTGTGTGTGTGTGTGTCTTCTGTGTTTCTGTGTTTCCGGCATTTCACATTGGAACAGCTCATTCACCTTCCTTGTCTTCTCTCCGCCCTCCCTTTTAGGTAAGTTAAAGAGCTGCACCTGAGCCAGCCACTGATTGATGCAGCACCACAGTCAAATAGTGGAGTGGAGTGGAGTAGGGGAACAGCAAACAGCCATTAAAGCAGCCAGCCGCCTACCCGCCACAATGGACCTACCTGTGTACACTAGATGGATGTGATGGAATGTACTGTCGTCCCTACATTTCAAGAAGAAGTAAGAATTGCAGTTGCAACAAACCCTTGCTTGCCTACAAAGAGAGCAGCAATTTGGATTTGTTACTATGTTACCTGGAAGAATAACAAACTGTGCAAGGATGGAGGTTGTAGGAGCAAAGAGAAGTTGTCTGTAAAGTTGGTGGATGCCTATTTTCCATTTTGCAGTCCCTTGTCTCCCTCTTGTGGCCTCCTGGAGGCAAGTAGCTGTGCAAAAAAAAGACAGCCTGGCGGCCGGCTGTTGCAGTGTTGCCCTCTCAGGCAACACTGAGTGACTGACTGAGCCGCACCGTCTTATATAAAGTTCAGACGGAACTTTGCACGTGTCATAGTGGAGCCCTCAGGATTCCAGAGCCAGCTTTCTGACATCATAATGGGGCCTGCCTCAGAGATAAAAGCCTGGGCCCAGGCAGTGTTGGTCAGTGCTGCTCAGCAGGCAGCACCGGACTGGATTGGATTAAAGCTGATACAAGGTGTGAAGGAACAAGGGGTGGCTGTGGGCATGCACTTGCTGCCGCTGCCAGTGTTTATCTGCATGGCAGGAGGGCATTTGGGCGTTGCCAGGAAGGCGTTTTTATGTAGATTCCTCCTCCTCTTTCAGCACTGCATTGTGGTGCAAGCAAAAGAAGCAAATCCTGTCTGGCTTCCTCTCCGGCCTTTATTCACCTCCCTCCCGCTTAGTAGCTGTAAATGTGTGTGAGCCTGCAGGGCCCCATGGAATTGCCTAGGAGTAGGCTGAATCAATCGCTGCAAGGGGTGAACAGCAGTATTAGGCAGGCTCGGTCAACGGCCGGCCCATTCGGGTTATCGCTTCTCGGCCTTTTGGCTAAGATCAAGTGTAGTATCTGTTCTTATCAGTTTAATATCTGATACGTCCCCTATCTGGGGACCATATATTAAATGGATTTTTCGAACAGGGAGATGGAAATAGAGCTTGCTCTGTCCACTCCACGCATTGACCTGGTATTGCAGTATTTCCAGGACCGGTGCACCCTTCCCTTATGTGTTGACTAAAATCAGATTCCAAAAGTGCTATTTGTGTTTGCTATTGTTTTTGTCTTTCTGATGGGATCTCCCCTTTTAATCCCATTATTTCAACACCTGTTGGACAATGCATTTGTACAGTCATGTGTGATAATGAGCTCATTTATTAAATGCAATTAATTAATACATTGCCACCTCTTGTTGTGTGTGTGTGTGTGTGTGTGTGTGTGTGTGTGTGTGTGTGTGTGTGTGTGTGTGTGTGTGTGTGTGTCTTCTGTGTTTCTGTGTTTCCGGCATTTCACATTGGAACAGCTCATTCACCTTCCTTGTCTTCTCTCCGCCCTCCCTTTTAGGTAAGTTAAAGAGCTGCACCTGAGCCAGCCACTGATTGATGCAGCACCACAGTCAAATAGTGGAGTGGAGTGGAGTAGGGGAACAGCAAACAGCCATTAAAGCAGCCAGCCGCCTACCCGCCACAATGGACCTACCTGTGTACACTAGATGGATGTGATGGAATGTACTGTCGTCCCTACATTTCAAGAAGAAGTAAGAATTGCAGTTGCAACAAACCCTTGCTTGCCTACAAAGAGAGCAGCAATTTGGATTTGTTACTATGTTACCTGGAAGAATAACAAACTGTGCAAGGATGGAGGTTGTAGGAGCAAAGAGAAGTTGTCTGTAAAGTTGGTGGATGCCTATTTTCCATTTTGCAGTCCCTTGTCTCCCTCTTGTGGCCTCCTGGAGGCAAGTAGCTGTGCAAAAAAAAGACAGCCTGGCGGCCGGCTGTTGCAGTGTTGCCCTCTCAGGCAACACTGAGTGACTGACTGAGCCGCACCGTCTTATATAAAGTTCAGACGGAACTTTGCACGTGTCATAGTGGAGCCCTCAGGATTCCAGAGCCAGCTTTCTGACATCATAATGGGGCCTGCCTCAGAGATAAAAGCCTGGGCCCAGGCAGTGTTGGTCAGTGCTGCTCAGCAGGCAGCACCGGACTGGATTGGATTAAAGCTGATACAAGGTGTGAAGGAACAAGGGGTGGCTGTGGGCATGCACTTGCTGCCGCTGCCAGTGTTTATCTGCATGGCAGGAGGGCATTTGGGCGTTGCCAGGAAGGCGTTTTTATGTAGATTCCTCCTCCTCTTTCAGCACTGCATTGTGGTGCAAGCAAAAGAAGCAAATCCTGTCTGGCTTCCTCTCCGGCCTTTATTCACCTCCCTCCCGCTTAGTAGCTGTAAATGTGTGTGAGCCTGCAGGGCCCCATGGAATTGCCTAGGAGTAGGCTGAATCAATCGCTGCAAGGGGTGAACAGCAGTATTAGGCAGGCTCGGTCAACGGCCGGCCCATTCGGGTTATCGCTTCTCGGCCTTTTGGCTAAGATCAAGTGTAGTATCTGTTCTTATCAGTTTAATATCTGATACGTCCCCTATCTGGGGACCATATATTAAATGGATTTTTCGAACAGGGAGATGGAAATAGAGCTTGCTCTGTCCACTCCACGCATTGACCTGGTATTGCAGTATTTCCAGGACCGGTGCACCCTTCCCTTATGTGTTGACTAAAATCAGATTCCAAAAGTGCTATTTGTGTTTGCTATTGTTTTTGTCTTTCTGATGGGATCTCCCCTTTTAATCCCATTATTTCAACACCTGTTGGACAATGCATTTGTACAGTCATGTGTGATAATGAGCTCATTTATTAAATGCAATTAATTAATACATTGCCACCTCTTGTTGTGTGTGTGTGTGTGTGTGTGTGTGTGTGTGTGTGTGTGTGTGTGTGTGTGTGTGTCTTCTGTGTTTCTGTGTTTCCGGCATTTCACATTGGAACAGCTCATTCACCTTCCTTGTCTTCTCTCCGCCCTCCCTTTTAGGTAAGTTAAAGAGCTGCACCTGAGCCAGCCACTGATTGATGCAGCACCACAGTCAAATAGTGGAGTGGAGTGGAGTAGGGGAACAGCAAACAGCCATTAAAGCAGCCAGCCGCCTACCCGCCACAATGGACCTACCTGTGTACACTAGATGGATGTGATGGAATGTACTGTCGTCCCTACATTTCAAGAAGAAGTAAGAATTGCAGTTGCAACAAACCCTTGCTTGCCTACAAAGAGAGCAGCAATTTGGATTTGTTACTATGTTACCTGGAAGAATAACAAACTGTGCAAGGATGGAGGTTGTAGGAGCAAAGAGAAGTTGTCTGTAAAGTTGGTGGATGCCTATTTTCCATTTTGCAGTCCCTTGTCTCCCTCTTGTGGCCTCCTGGAGGCAAGTAGCTGTGCAAAAAAAAGACAGCCTGGCGGCCGGCTGTTGCAGTGTTGCCCTCTCAGGCAACACTGAGTGACTGACTGAGCCGCACCGTCTTATATAAAGTTCAGACGGAACTTTGCACGTGTCATAGTGGAGCCCTCAGGATTCCAGAGCCAGCTTTCTGACATCATAATGGGGCCTGCCTCAGAGATAAAAGCCTGGGCCCAGGCAGTGTTGGTCAGTGCTGCTCAGCAGGCAGCACCGGACTGGATTGGATTAAAGCTGATACAAGGTGTGAAGGAACAAGGGGTGGCTGTGGGCATGCACTTGCTGCCGCTGCCAGTGTTTATCTGCATGGCAGGAGGGCATTTGGGCGTTGCCAGGAAGGCGTTTTTATGTAGATTCCTCCTCCTCTTTCAGCACTGCATTGTGGTGCAAGCAAAAGAAGCAAATCCTGTCTGGCTTCCTCTCCGGCCTTTATTCACCTCCCTCCCGCTTAGTAGCTGTAAATGTGTGTGAGCCTGCAGGGCCCCATGGAATTGCCTAGGAGTAGGCTGAATCAATCGCTGCAAGGGGTGAACAGCAGTATTAGGCAGGCTCGGTCAACGGCCGGCCCATTCGGGTTATCGCTTCTCGGCCTTTTGGCTAAGATCAAGTGTAGTACCTGCTCAAGCTGAGGTTAGTAATCATCCCTGCCGGTGGTACGTGGGCCATCGTAGGGGGATGACAGAACGCCGAGGTGAGGGCAGGGAACCACAACGGTCATCGCTCTGGTGTACGCATTTGGTTTAAAGGTACCATTTGTAGGTGACCAGGCGACCGCCGGATCGAGGTCATTAGGCCGGGTAGTTTGGAAGCCCGAGTTGCTATGTGCCCCAGGGCTGGTGACCCTGGGGTGCCCTAACTCACTGGGGGTGGGATCCCACTGAGTGAAGGCACACTTGCACGCACTCTCTTTCACGCTATATGAGCACACACCTTTATTCTCCCGGCCTTCTGGCTGGGAGATGAGGAATTTTTTATACCTGGCGGATGTCCAGGCTGTATCACAGCGCACATCCACTTATTTAATTTTGTTTTTCACTGTGTGTTTGTCACGTTTGTCACAAGGATTTTGGGATGCGGTGCCCTTTTGGGACCCTCCTGAGGTCTAGGGGGAAAATGTGTGGCCTTCTGGTTCCTTTTTCCCCTGCAACCCGGCCTCCCTTC
Organism: Rhinoderma darwinii; assembly: GCF_050947455.1. NCBI lineage: Eukaryota > Metazoa > Chordata > Amphibia > Anura > Rhinodermatidae > Rhinoderma > Rhinoderma darwinii. The sequence goes on from NW_027464129.1 coordinate 11,841, forward strand.
TTCGGAGGGGAGGTGCAACTAGGATGCAGGCTCCTAGGTGGACACTGGGGTGGCAGCCCAGGTAGAAGCCTAGGAGTGTGTTTGGGTCTCCCTAAGCTTCGGCGAGGGGGGACCATCGATCCTTGATCCTCTAGGCCTATGGTTTGGAGGGTCAGGGAATGGTTATGCGGGGCCTCTCTCTTTTAAGAGAAGGGCTGCGATAGACCGCATCCTTGTGCACTTTTTGTGTGGCACCTCTGCACTTTTTATGCACTTGGGTGATAGAAAGCACGACTCGGGCTTTCAAAAAAAAAAAAAAAAAATCTGTTCTTATCAGTTTAATATCTGATACGTCCCCTATCTGGGGACCATATATTAAATGGATTTTTCGAACAGGGAGATGGAAATAGAGCTTGCTCTGTCCACTCCACGCATTGACCTGGTATTGCAGTATTTCCAGGACCGGTGCACCCTTCCCTTATGTGTTGACTAAAATCAGATTCCAAAAGTGCTATTTGTGTTTGCTATTGTTTTTGTCTTTCTGATGGGATCTCCCCTTTTAATCCCATTATTTCAACACCTGTTGGACAATGCATTTGTACAGTCATGTGTGATAATGAGCTCATTTATTAAATGCAATTAATTAATACATTGCCACCTCTTGTTGTGTGTGTGTGTGTGTGTGTGTGTGTGTGTGTGTGTGTGTGTGTGTGTGTGTGTGTGTGTGTGTGTGTGTGTGTGTGTGTGTGTGTGTGTGTGTGTGTGTCTTCTGTGTTTCTGTGTTTCCGGCATTTCACATTGGAACAGCTCATTCACCTTCCTTGTCTTCTCTCCGCCCTCCCTTTTAGGTAAGTTAAAGAGCTGCACCTGAGCCAGCCACTGATTGATGCAGCACCACAGTCAAATAGTGGAGTGGAGTGGAGTAGGGGAACAGCAAACAGCCATTAAAGCAGCCAGCCGCCTACCCGCCACAATGGACCTACCTGTGTACACTAGATGGATGTGATGGAATGTACTGTCGTCCCTACATTTCAAGAAGAAGTAAGAATTGCAGTTGCAACAAACCCTTGCTTGCCTACAAAGAGAGCAGCAATTTGGATTTGTTACTATGTTACCTGGAAGAATAACAAACTGTGCAAGGATGGAGGTTGTAGGAGCAAAGAGAAGTTGTCTGTAAAGTTGGTGGATGCCTATTTTCCATTTTGCAGTCCCTTGTCTCCCTCTTGTGGCCTCCTGGAGGCAAGTAGCTGTGCAAAAAAAAGACAGCCTGGCGGCCGGCTGTTGCAGTGTTGCCCTCTCAGGCAACACTGAGTGACTGACTGAGCCGCACCGTCTTATATAAAGTTCAGACGGAACTTTGCACGTGTCATAGTGGAGCCCTCAGGATTCCAGAGCCAGCTTTCTGACATCATAATGGGGCCTGCCTCAGAGATAAAAGCCTGGGCCCAGGCAGTGTTGGTCAGTGCTGCTCAGCAGGCAGCACCGGACTGGATTGGATTAAAGCTGATACAAGGTGTGAAGGAACAAGGGGTGGCTGTGGGCATGCACTTGCTGCCGCTGCCAGTGTTTATCTGCATGGCAGGAGGGCATTTGGGCGTTGCCAGGAAGGCGTTTTTATGTAGATTCCTCCTCCTCTTTCAGCACTGCATTGTGGTGCAAGCAAAAGAAGCAAATCCTGTCTGGCTTCCTCTCCGGCCTTTATTCACCTCCCTCCCGCTTAGTAGCTGTAAATGTGTGTGAGCCTGCAGGGCCCCATGGAATTGCCTAGGAGTAGGCTGAATCAATCGCTGCAAGGGGTGAACAGCAGTATTAGGCAGGCTCGGTCAACGGCCGGCCCATTCGGGTTATCGCTTCTCGGCCTTTTGGCTAAGATCAAGTGTAGTACCTGCTCAAGCTGAGGTTAGTAATCATCCCTGCCGGTGGTACGTGGGCCATCGTAGGGGGATGACAGAACGCCGAGGTGAGGGCAGGGAACCACAACGGTCATCGCTCTGGTGTACGCATTTGGTTTAAAGGTACCATTTGTAGGTGACCAGGCGACCGCCGGATCGAGGTCATTAGGCCGGGTAGTTTGGAAGCCCGAGTTGCTATGTGCCCCAGGGCTGGTGACCCTGGGGTGCCCTAACTCACTGGGGGTGGGATCCCACTGAGTGAAGGCACACTTGCACGCACTCTCTTTCACGCTATATGAGCACACACCTTTATTCTCCCGGCCTTCTGGCTGGGAGATGAGGAATTTTTTATACCTGGCGGATGTCCAGGCTGTATCACAGCGCACATCCACTTATTTAATTTTGTTTTTCACTGTGTGTTTGTCACGTTTGTCACAAGGATTTTGGGATGCGGTGCCCTTTTGGGACCCTCCTGAGGTCTAGGGGGAAAATGTGTGGCCTTCTGGTTCCTTTTTCCCCTGCAACCCGGCCTCCCTTCTTCGGAGGGGAGGTGCAACTAGGATGCAGGCTCCTAGGTGGACACTGGGGTGGCAGCCCAGGTAGAAGCCTAGGAGTGTGTTTGGGTCTCCCTAAGCTTCGGCGAGGGGGGACCATCGATCCTTGATCCTCTAGGCCTATGGTTTGGAGGGTCAGGGAATGGTTATGCGGGGCCTCTCTCTTTTAAGAGAAGGGCTGCGATAGACCGCATCCTTGTGCACTTTTTGTGTGGCACCTCTGCACTTTTTATGCACTTGGGTGATAGAAAGCACGACTCGGGCTTTCAAAAAAAAAAAAAAAAAATCTGTTCTTATCAGTTTAATATCTGATACGTCCCCTATCTGGGGACCATATATTAAATGGATTTTTCGAACAGGGAGATGGAAATAGAGCTTGCTCTGTCCACTCCACGCATTGACCTGGTATTGCAGTATTTCCAGGACCGGTGCACCCTTCCCTTATGTGTTGACTAAAATCAGATTCCAAAAGTGCTATTTGTGTTTGCTATTGTTTTTGTCTTTCTGATGGGATCTCCCCTTTTAATCCCATTATTTCAACACCTGTTGGACAATGCATTTGTACAGTCATGTGTGATAATGAGCTCATTTATTAAATGCAATTAATTAATACATTGCCACCTCTTGTTGTGTGTGTGTGTGTGTGTGTGTGTGTGTGTGTGTGTGTGTGTGTGTGTGTGTGTGTGTGTGTGTGTGTGTGTGTCTTCTGTGTTTCTGTGTTTCCGGCATTTCACATTGGAACAGCTCATTCACCTTCCTTGTCTTCTCTCCGCCCTCCCTTTTAGGTAAGTTAAAGAGCTGCACCTGAGCCAGCCACTGATTGATGCAGCACCACAGTCAAATAGTGGAGTGGAGTGGAGTAGGGGAACAGCAAACAGCCATTAAAGCAGCCAGCCGCCTACCCGCCACAATGGACCTACCTGTGTACACTAGATGGATGTGATGGAATGTACTGTCGTCCCTACATTTCAAGAAGAAGTAAGAATTGCAGTTGCAACAAACCCTTGCTTGCCTACAAAGAGAGCAGCAATTTGGATTTGTTACTATGTTACCTGGAAGAATAACAAACTGTGCAAGGATGGAGGTTGTAGGAGCAAAGAGAAGTTGTCTGTAAAGTTGGTGGATGCCTATTTTCCATTTTGCAGTCCCTTGTCTCCCTCTTGTGGCCTCCTGGAGGCAAGTAGCTGTGCAAAAAAAAGACAGCCTGGCGGCCGGCTGTTGCAGTGTTGCCCTCTCAGGCAACACTGAGTGACTGACTGAGCCGCACCGTCTTATATAAAGTTCAGACGGAACTTTGCACGTGTCATAGTGGAGCCCTCAGGATTCCAGAGCCAGCTTTCTGACATCATAATGGGGCCTGCCTCAGAGATAAAAGCCTGGGCCCAGGCAGTGTTGGTCAGTGCTGCTCAGCAGGCAGCACCGGACTGGATTGGATTAAAGCTGATACAAGGTGTGAAGGAACAAGGGGTGGCTGTGGGCATGCACTTGCTGCCGCTGCCAGTGTTTATCTGCATGGCAGGAGGGCATTTGGGCGTTGCCAGGAAGGCGTTTTTATGTAGATTCCTCCTCCTCTTTCAGCACTGCATTGTGGTGCAAGCAAAAGAAGCAAATCCTGTCTGGCTTCCTCTCCGGCCTTTATTCACCTCCCTCCCGCTTAGTAGCTGTAAATGTGTGTGAGCCTGCAGGGCCCCATGGAATTGCCTAGGAGTAGGCTGAATCAATCGCTGCAAGGGGTGAACAGCAGTATTAGGCAGGCTCGGTCAACGGCCGGCCCATTCGGGTTATCGCTTCTCGGCCTTTTGGCTAAGATCAAGTGTAGTATCTGTTCTTATCAGTTTAATATCTGATACGTCCCCTATCTGGGGACCATATATTAAATGGATTTTTCGAACAGGGAGATGGAAATAGAGCTTGCTCTGTCCACTCCACGCATTGACCTGGTATTGCAGTATTTCCAGGACCGGTGCACCCTTCCCTTATGTGTTGACTAAAATCAGATTCCAAAAGTGCTATTTGTGTTTGCTATTGTTTTTGTCTTTCTGATGGGATCTCCCCTTTTAATCCCATTATTTCAACACCTGTTGGACAATGCATTTGTACAGTCATGTGTGATAATGAGCTCATTTATTAAATGCAATTAATTAATACATTGCCACCTCTTGTTGTGTGTGTGTGTGTGTGTGTGTGTGTGTGTGTGTGTGTGTGTGTGTGTGTGTCTTCTGTGTTTCTGTGTTTCCGGCATTTCACATTGGAACAGCTCATTCACCTTCCTTGTCTTCTCTCCGCCCTCCCTTTTAGGTAAGTTAAAGAGCTGCACCTGAGCCAGCCACTGATTGATGCAGCACCACAGTCAAATAGTGGAGTGGAGTGGAGTAGGGGAACAGCAAACAGCCATTAAAGCAGCCAGCCGCCTACCCGCCACAATGGACCTACCTGTGTACACTAGATGGATGTGATGGAATGTACTGTCGTCCCTACATTTCAAGAAGAAGTAAGAATTGCAGTTGCAACAAACCCTTGCTTGCCTACAAAGAGAGCAGCAATTTGGATTTGTTACTATGTTACCTGGAAGAATAACAAACTGTGCAAGGATGGAGGTTGTAGGAGCAAAGAGAAGTTGTCTGTAAAGTTGGTGGATGCCTATTTTCCATTTTGCAGTCCCTTGTCTCCCTCTTGTGGCCTCCTGGAGGCAAGTAGCTGTGCAAAAAAAAGACAGCCTGGCGGCCGGCTGTTGCAGTGTTGCCCTCTCAGGCAACACTGAGTGACTGACTGAGCCGCACCGTCTTATATAAAGTTCAGACGGAACTTTGCACGTGTCATAGTGGAGCCCTCAGGATTCCAGAGCCAGCTTTCTGACATCATAATGGGGCCTGCCTCAGAGATAAAAGCCTGGGCCCAGGCAGTGTTGGTCAGTGCTGCTCAGCAGGCAGCACCGGACTGGACTGGATTAAAGCTGATACAAGGTGTGAAGGAACAAGGGGTGGCTGTGGGCATGCACTTGCTGCCGCTGCCAGTGTTTATCTGCATGGCAGGAGGGCATTTGGGCGTTGCCAGGAAGGCGTTTTTATGTAGATTCCTCCTCTTTCAGCACTGCATTGTGGTGCAAGCAAAAGAAGCAAATCCTGTGTAGCTTCCTCTCCGGCCTTTATTCACCTCCCGCTTAGTAGCTGTAAATGTGTGTGAGCCTGCAGGGCCCCATGGAATTGCCTAGGAGTAGGCTGAATCAATCGCTGCAAGGGGTGAACAGCAGTATGGGACAGGCTCGGGCAAGGCAAGGGCCGCTCGGGTTATCGCTTCTCGGCCTTTTGGCTAAGATCAAGTGTAGTATCTGTTCTTATCAGTTTAATATCTGATACGTCCCCTATCTGGGGACCATATATTAAATGGATTTTTAGAACAGGGAGATGGAAATAGAGCTTGCTCTGTCCACTCCACGCATTGACCTGGTATTGCAGTATTTCCAGGACCGGTGCACCCTTCCCTTATGTGTTGACTAAAATCAGATTCCAAAAGTGCTATTTGTGTTTGCTATTGTTTTTGTCTTTCTGATGGGATCTCCCCTTTTAATCCCATTATTTCAACACCTGTTGGACAATGCATTTGTACAGTCATGTGTGATAATGAGCTCATTTATTAAATGCAATTAATTAATACATTGCCACCTCTTGTTGTGTGTGTGTCTTCTGTGTTTCTGTGTTTCCGGCATTTCACATTGGAACAGCTCATTCACCTTCCTTGTCTTCTCTCCGCCCTCCCTCCTAGGTAGGTTAAAGAGCTGCACCTGAGCCAGCCACTGATTGATGCAGCACCACAGTCAAATAGCGGAGTGGAGTAGGGGAACAGCAAACAGCCATTAAAGCCGCCCGCCCGCCCGCCCGCCCGCCTGCCTGCCTGCCTGCCTGCCTGCCCGCCACAATGGACCTACCTGTGTACACTACATGGATGTGATGGAATGTACTGTCGTCCCTACATTTCAAGAAGAAGTAAGAATTGCAGTTGCAACAAAGCCTTGCTTGCCTACAAAGAGAGCAGCAATTTGGATTTGTTACTATGTTACCTAGAAGAATAACAAACTGTGCAAGGATGGAGGTTGTAGGAGCAAAGAGAAGTTGTCTGTAAAGTTGGTGGATGCTTATTTTCCATTTTGCAGTCCCTTGTCTCCCTCTTGTGGCCTCCTGGAGGCAAATAAATGTGCAAAAAAAAGACAGCCTGGCGGCCGGCTGTTGCAGTGTTGCCCTCTCAGGCAACACTGAGTGACTGACTGAGCCGCACCGTCTTATATAAAGTTCAGACGGAACTTTGCACGTGTCATAGTGGAGCCCTCAGGATTCCAGAGCCAGCTTTCTGACATCATAATGGGGCCTGCCTCAGAGATAAAAGCCTGGGCCCAGGCAGTGTTGGTCAGTGCTGCTCAGCAGGCAGCACCGGACTGGACTGGATTAAAGCTGATACAAGGTGTGAAGGAACAAGGGGTGGCTGTGGGCATGCACTTGCTGCCGCTGCCAGTGTTTATCTGCATGGCAGGAGGGCATTTGGGCGTTGCCAGGAAGGCGTTTTTATGTAGATTCCTCCTCTTTCAGCACTGCATTGTGGTGCAAGCAAAAGAAGCAAATCCTGTGTAGCTTCCTCTCCGGCCTTTATTCACCTCCCGCTTAGTAGCTGTAAATGTGTGTGAGCCTGCAGGGCCCCATGGAATTGCCTAGGAGTAGGCTGAATCAATCGCTGCAAGGGGTGAACAGCAGTATGGGACAGGCTCGGGCAAGGCAAGGGCCGCTCGGGTTATCGCTTCTCGGCCTTTTGGCTAAGATCAAGTGTAGTATCTGTTCTTATCAGTCCTTGTAAGGATAGATAGCTCGGAGAACCACTGGGGGCTATAAACACTAGCTTAGCGATCCAAGAGCGTTCCAGACGAAGCCGGCGACGAACTGCGGAGAAGAACCAGCGAAGACGACGATCCAGAAGGGAGAAGCCGCCATCGAGGAAGAAGCTCCGGGAGATCGCTGCCGGGAAGAAGAAGGAGAACTTCGGAGAAGAGCCGCTGCTGAAGGGGATCTTCGAAGAAGCTCGGCCGCAGAAGAAGAAGCTCGACGAGGAACCGCTGCGGAAGAAATTTCGTGGAAGAACCTCGGCCAGCAAGGAGAAGATTTGCATAGCTCCGCCCCCTTCGGGAAAGAGCTATCGAAGATCCTCCCCAAGCGACAGGAACAGCTGGAAGAAGCCATGGCCTCAACCAGCAACCCTGCCACCCAGAAGGAGAAGGCTGATGGACCAGGTGAGCCGGCCCAGGCCAGGACATCTCCTCCTGAAGCCTCCTCAAGCCAACAGGCCACCAGGAAGCCGAACCAGGCTGCTCCAACCCTGGAGCCCTGGATGAAGCAGACGGTGGCCCTGAAGCTCAAGGAGGTGGACGGGAGAGTGCCGGACATGACGGAAGAAGTGTTCTGCCAGAAGATGCTCCTGGATCAGGGCTTCGCTAAGCCGGAGACCATCAGTATCCAGGCCTTCATGACCGGGATGTTCTTCGTGACCTTCGCTTCGATCAACATCTGCAGAAGGTACTGGGAGATGGTGAAAGCGGCGAGGCCTGAATCCCCTTTCTCTCGCTTTGTGGGCAACTGCCCTGTCCAAAGAGAGGAAAGGCGGGTGACGGTCTCAATGCGGAACCCACACACCCCCGGCAAAGACATCACCACGCTCCTGAAGCGGTTCTGCACAGTGGTGAGGGAACCCACCCACATCCTGAACGGACTCGGCTTCTGGACTGGCAAGTGGTCGGTAATCGTCCGACTGAACAAGGATTCCAGCGCGGAAGACGGCCTCCAACACCTGCCCCAGTCATTCTCGCTGGGCAACTCCTACGGCCTCATCTACTACCCGGACATGCCGCAGATCTGCAGGAGATGCAGCAAGAAGGGTCATTCGGTGAAGGACTGCAAGGAGGACGCCTGCAAGAACTGCCGGGTAACAGGACACGAGACCAAAGACTGCCCGAAACGGACAATGTGCAACCTCTGCGGACAAGCAGCCCACTCCTACAAGGACTGCCCGAAGAGGGATCGATCCTGGGCAACTGTAGCGGCGAAAGCTCCGGCCAGAGGGAACCCCGCCCCAGCCAGAGCTCCAGCGGCGCAGAAGACCGGGAATAAGAAGGATGGTAAGAAGACGACAGTCCCTCCCCCCCGTCTCCCGGCCCTCCCTCGCCCTACCCTTCCCACCCTCCCTCGCCCGGCCCTCCCCACCCCCCCGTCCCCAACCCCTGTCACCCCCACTGAGGCTCTCACCTTCTCCTACCCACCCATCTCAGTGGTCCTGTCACCTGCACCTCTCCCAACCCAGCCTCCCTTCTCCCCAGCTCCAGCAGCACTAACATCTTCCCCTCCAGCTGCTGGAGTCCTCTCCCTGGAGGATTTTCCCCCTCTTGTCTCCTCAGGTGCCATCCAGAGGAAGAGAAAGGTGAGGGACAGCCCAGCTGCTGAGTCCTCAAAGCGACAAGTCGTAGAAATCTGCGAAGATTCCCTTGCGCAGCAGGAGGAAATGGAGCAGATGGTGGAGGAACTCGTGTCTGAACCTGAGGTCATCGACTTCACAACAGACATCCAGGTGGCTACAATCCTGGAACAATTTTTGTCAGAGGGCCTGCTGGATCTTTCGGACCCGCCAGGAGAGGAGGATCCGCCCGACCGGACTGGTAACTAAGGTGTATCGTTTGCACTAACCTTCTTTATTCTCCCCCATGGCTGCTAAACTTAACATCTTTAGCCTCAATGTGAGGAGTGTTAGAGATAGGACTAGATGTCAGATGGTGCTAACTTTTCTTTCCAAGCAGTCGAGTGATGTATTTATGCTGCAGGAATGTACTCTCCCCTCTTCCAGGTCATACCATCATCTGGCCAGGCAGTGGACCCATGGCCCGTCCTACTGGTCTGGTGGGGGCGACTGTAAGTCTGCAGGGGTTGCCATCCTGATTAGGGGAAGCGTATTTACTGTTGACTCTGTCCAGGAGCTCGCCTGCGGCCGCTTGTTGGTCGTAGACGGTTCCTGGGCAGGAGAGCCGATTAGGCTCATCAACGTGTACGCTCCCCCTATGAAGGCTGAGCGCCTGGAACTATTCCAGACCCTGCGGACCCAGCTCGCCACCACTAGGGCAGTGGTGATGGCCGGGGACTTCAACTGCCCCATCGAAGAGGATGGACGAAGTTCCGGCACTTCAAACAAACTGGATGTCAGTTCCAAACTGCTTATCGAGATGGTAACCGAAGCATCCTTGCAGGACGTTGTGGGCTCCATGGGGATCGGCTCTGTGAACTATTCATGGAGCCGACCCGATGGCTCACTTCGTTCTCGGATTGACTTTGTGTTCACCTCCCGGGCAGTCAAGCAGCATGGGCACTCCATGGTCCCCTGCTTCTTCTCTGACCACAGGGCCATTCTCTTCCAGGGTGCCATCGGCCACGGTTTTCCTCCCGGCCCTGGCTCCTGGAAGCTGAATTGTGCCCTGCTGGAAAGAGAGGAGGTACTGGCGGAACTTAGAGACGCCTATATTGTTTGGAGGAATGATAAAGTTTTCTTTGACAAAACCTGTGACTGGTGGGAATATGTTAAAGTTGAATTTCGTTGTTTCTTTCAGGCAAAAAGTCGTCAACAGGCGTGTGAGAGGAAGAGAGACTTCAGAGAGATGCAGCGTCAGCTGCGATCCCTGCAAGACCTCCTTCAATGCGGCTGGGACGTCAGGAAGGAGCTGGAGGAAGCCAAAAAGGGCCTGAAAAGGCACTTTGAGGAGGAATCCAAGCGAATTGTCTTTCGTTCCAAGGTGGAGAACCTGGAGAAGGGTGAGAAATGTAACTCGTTCTTTTTCAGGAAACTCCATGCCGGCCACACGCCCCTGAAGGAACTTCGAGATGAGACCGGAAACATGCATTCTGGGAAGAAGGAGGTGATGGGAGTCGTCACAGACTACTACCGAAGCCTCTACTCCCGGAAAACCACTGACCCCGAAGCCGCCGATAAATTCCTGTCAGGTATCACTAATCATCTTGATCCTGCAGGTACGGAGGCTATGGATGTACCCCTGACGGTGGAGGAACTGCTCTCTGCCGCTAAATCCTTCAGACCCGGCAGGACCCCGGGCAGTGATGGTCTCCCAGCAGAGCTCTATGTAGCGCTGGGGGACTTGATCTGTCCGGACCTGCTGGAGCTCTATGAGGAGATGGTGGTGGAGGGTAGAATGCCACCGTCCTTGAGAGAAGGCATGATCACGATCTTGTATAAGCGGAAGGGGGAGAGATGTGACCTGAAAAACTGGCGTCCCATCTCTCTCCTGAACGTGGACTACAAGATCCTCGCCAAAGTATTGGCCAACAGACTGAAGGTTGTCATCGGACGGATCATCGGATCGGACCAAACCTGCGGCATTCCTGGCCGTAGGGTGGCCGACAGTCTTGCCCTGGTGAGGGACACGGTGCATTACATGCAAAGCCGCCGTACACACGCGGCCCTGGTCAGTCTGGATCAGGAGAAGGCTTTTGACCGGGTCTCTCACGAATTCATGGGTAAGGCTCTGCGTAGGCTGCGGCTTGGCAGGTTGTTCTGTTTGTATGTTAACCTGATGTATTGCGACATTTACAGCTCGGTGCTGGTGAACGGCTGGAAGACTGACCCCTTTCCTGTATCGTCGGGGGTTAGACAAGGCTGTCCTCTTTCACCTCTCCTTTTTGTTTGTGTTATAGAGCTCTTCGCAGAGGCTATCCGGCAGAATGGAGAGATCAGAGGGATCACCGCACCAGGTCCAGGACACTTCGAGGTCAAATGCTCGCTGTACATGGACGACGTGACCGTCTTCTGCGCTGACCAGAGTTCGGTGACTGCACTCGTCCAGACCTGCGAGGAGTTCGGACGCGCTTCAGGGGCAAAAGTCAACTGCGGGAAGTCGGAAGCCATGCTCTTCGGAAAGTGGTACCTGCCTTCTCCTGCCTCCTTCCCGTTTACTATCAAGCCGGACTTCATCAAAATTCTGGGAGTCTGGTTCGGTAAGGAAGGTGCAGCCCTAAAGTCGTGGGAAGAACGCTTGGCCAAAGTCAACCAAAGGATCGGACTGTGGAGCCTCAGACAACTCACTATTGAGGGCAAAGCAATGGTCCTGCGTAACGAAGTCTTGCCTGTGCTACAATACACTGCACAGGCATGGCCCCCTCTTGCCACCGTCTCGAGGGCCATTACCAGGACTGTGTTTCGCTTCATCTGGGGCTCGAAAATGGACAGAGTAAAGCGGACTGTTATGTACAAGGAGCCCCGCAAAGGTGGGAAGGGTATACCCGACATTCCCACTCTGCTGCGGATCGCTTTTGTATGTGACTGTGTTCGTAGGACTCTGAGGACAGCAAACGGCTCTGCGGGCAAGGCCATGTCCCGCTACTTCCTCCTTCCCCTCTGGCGAGGTTTTGGCTGGGACAAGTGGGACAGCTCCTTCCCTTACAACTGGCACGCTCCCTGGTTCTACGGAGATGTCGTCCGGTTTGTGAGGGAGCATCAACTGGAGGGTCTTAAGCCCGACTTGTGGAAACCTAAGACGATCCACAAGCACATCAGAGCAAAGGACTCACTGGAGTCTGTTCCAGGGCTTCATGCCGACACGTTGGAGACTGTTTGGACTAACGTGTCATCTGGCAGGTTGACCAACGGGCACAAGGACATTTCATGGATGGCCATCCAGGGAGGACTGCCTCTTAGGTCATTCATGCATGCCCGCAACCTGTGCAAGACCCGGTACTGCCCCAGGTGCCCCTTCACGGAGGAAACATCTTTGCACATTTTCTGGCAGTGCCCCTTTGCACAGGGTCTGTTGAAAGCCTTGGAACATGAACTCAAGGACTCAGTACCCAGGAACAGACTGTCGTACCGCTCGGTACTTTATGGACTATTTCCTGGGAATACCACGGATGGAGCAATCCAGGAAGCCTGGCGCCTTATGAACTGCTTTAAGGACGCTATATGGTTTGCCAGGAACCGTCTGATTTTGCGGAGAGAGAGTGTGTCCGTCCAGGACTGCCGCAGGCTGATCCACAGCCTGCTCAGAGACTATTCCACCTGGGACAGCCCGGACGTCGATGAGGAAGAGGACTGATACTCCCCTTCCCCCCACTCTCCCTTCTTGTGTGTTGTCTTTCAATAAAGCTTCGGGCCTGTGATTTCCCCCTTTCCTATCCCCTCCTACCCACTCCCCTATCCCATCACTTGTCTGTAATGCTTTGTTGTTTGGCGTTAGTGAATGCAAGAATGTTAGTGTAGCATGTGGTGTAATGTATAGCATAGGCTAGCCTGTACTGTGTATTGTACTGTCATGTTATGTTTGACGACTGTTATTATTTATTATTTGCTGCTTCATGGCTTGCGCTGCGTCGCAGTAATGTTTGTATGATGACGATTGATTGTCAATAAAAAAAAAATCTGTTCTTATCAGTTTAATATCTGATACGTCCCCTATCTGGGGACCATATATTAAATGGATTTTTAGAACAGGGAGATGGAAATAGAGCTTGCTCTGTCCACTCCACGCATTGACCTGGTATTGCAGTATTTCCAGGACCGGTGCACCCTAAAAAAAAAAAAAAAAAAAATCTGTTCTTATCAGTTTAATATCTGATACGTCCCCTATCTGGGGACCATATATTAAATGGATTTTTAGAACAGGGAGATGGAAATAGAGCTTGCTCTGTCCACTCCACGCATTGACCTGGTATTGCAGTATTTCCAGGACCGGTGCACCCTTCCCTTATGTGTTGACTAAAATCAGATTCCAAAAGTGCTATTTGTGTTTGCTATTGTTTTTGTCTTTCTGATGGGATCTCCCCTTTTAATCCCATTATTTCAACACCTGTTGGACAATGCATTTGTACAGTCATGTGTGATAATGAGCTCATTTATTAAATGCAATTAATTAATACATTGCCACCTCTTGTTGTGTGTGTGTCTTCTGTGTTTCTGTGTTTCCGGCATTTCACATTGGAACAGCTCATTCACCTTCCTTGTCTTCTCTCCGCCCTCCCTCCTAGGTAGGTTAAAGAGCTGCACCTGAGCCAGCCACTGATTGATGCAGCACCACAGTCAAATAGCGGAGTGGAGTAGGGGAACAGCAAACAGCCATTAAAGCCGCCCGCCCGCCCGCCCGCCCGCCCGCCTGCCTGCCTGCCTGCCTGCCTGCCCGCCACAATGGACCTACCTGTGTACACTACATGGATGTGATGGAATGTACTGTCGTCCCTACATTTCAAGAAGAAGTAAGAATTGCAGTTGCAACAAAGCCTTGCTTGCCTACAAAGAGAGCAGCAATTTGGATTTGTTACTATGTTACCTAGAAGAATAACAAACTGTGCAAGGATGGAGGTTGTAGGAGCAAAGAGAAGTTGTCTGTAAAGTTGGTGGATGCTTATTTTCCATTTTGCAGTCCCTTGTCTCCCTCTTGTGGCCTCCTGGAGGCAAATAAATGTGCAAAAAAAAGACAGCCTGGCGGCCGGCTGTTGCAGTGTTGCCCTCTCAGGCAACACTGAGTGACTGACTGAGCCGCACCGTCTTATATAAAGTTCAGACGGAACTTTGCACGTGTCATAGTGGAGCCCTCAGGATTCCAGAGCCAGCTTTCTGACATCATAATGGGGCCTGCCTCAGAGATAAAAGCCTGGGCCCAGGCAGTGTTGGTCAGTGCTGCTCAGCAGGCAGCACCGGACTGGACTGGATTAAAGCTGATACAAGGTGTGAAGGAACAAGGGGTGGCTGTGGGCATGCACTTGCTGCCGCTGCCAGTGTTTATCTGCATGGCAGGAGGGCATTTGGGCGTTGCCAGGAAGGCGTTTTTATGTAGATTCCTCCTCTTTCAGCACTGCATTGTGGTGCAAGCAAAAGAAGCAAATCCTGTGTAGCTTCCTCTCCGGCCTTTATTCACCTCCCGCTTAGTAGCTGTAAATGTGTGTGAGCCTGCAGGGCCCCATGGAATTGCCTAGGAGTAGGCTGAATCAATCGCTGCAAGGGGTGAACAGCAGTATGGGACAGGCTCGGGCAAGGCAAGGGCCGCTCGGGTTATCGCTTCTCGGCCTTTTGGCTAAGATCAAGTGTAGTATCTGTTCTTATCAGTTTAATATCTGATACGTCCCCTATCTGGGGACCATATATTAAATGGATTTTTAGAACAGGGAGATGGAAATAGAGCTTGCTCTGTCCACTCCACGCATTGACCTGGTATTGCAGTATTTCCAGGACCGGTGCACCCTTCCCTTATGTGTTGACTAAAATCAGATTCCAAAAGTGCTATTTGTGTTTGCTATTGTTTTTGTCTTTCTGATGGGATCTCCCCTTTTAATCCCATTATTTCAACACCTGTTGGACAATGCATTTGTACAGTCATGTGTGATAATGAGCTCATTTATTAAATGCAATTAATTAATACATTGCCACCTCTTGTTGTGTGTGTGTCTTCTGTGTTTCTGTGTTTCCGGCATTTCACATTGGAACAGCTCATTCACCTTCCTTGTCTTCTCTCCGCCCTCCCTCCTAGGTAGGTTAAAGAGCTGCACCTGAGCCAGCCACTGATTGATGCAGCACCACAGTCAAATAGCGGAGTGGAGTAGGGGAACAGCAAACAGCCATTAAAGCCGCCCGCCCGCCCGCCCGCCCGCCTGCCTGCCTGCCTGCCTGCCTGCCCGCCACAATGGACCTACCTGTGTACACTACATGGATGTGATGGAATGTACTGTCGTCCCTACATTTCAAGAAGAAGTAAGAATTGCAGTTGCAACAAAGCCTTGCTTGCCTACAAAGAGAGCAGCAATTTGGATTTGTTACTATGTTACCTAGAAGAATAACAAACTGTGCAAGGATGGAGGTTGTAGGAGCAAAGAGAAGTTGTCTGTAAAGTTGGTGGATGCTTATTTTCCATTTTGCAGTCCCTTGTCTCCCTCTTGTGGCCTCCTGGAGGCAAATAAATGTGCAAAAAAAAGACAGCCTGGCGGCCGGCTGTTGCAGTGTTGCCCTCTCAGGCAACACTGAGTGACTGACTGAGCCGCACCGTCTTATATAAAGTTCAGACGGAACTTTGCACGTGTCATAGTGGAGCCCTCAGGATTCCAGAGCCAGCTTTCTGACATCATAATGGGGCCTGCCTCAGAGATAAAAGCCTGGGCCCAGGCAGTGTTGGTCAGTGCTGCTCAGCAGGCAGCACCGGACTGGACTGGATTAAAGCTGATACAAGGTGTGAAGGAACAAGGGGTGGCTGTGGGCATGCACTTGCTGCCGCTGCCAGTGTTTATCTGCATGGCAGGAGGGCATTTGGGCGTTGCCAGGAAGGCGTTTTTATGTAGATTCCTCCTCTTTCAGCACTGCATTGTGGTGCAAGCAAAAGAAGCAAATCCTGTGTAGCTTCCTCTCCGGCCTTTATTCACCTCCCGCTTAGTAGCTGTAAATGTGTGTGAGCCTGCAGGGCCCCATGGAATTGCCTAGGAGTAGGCTGAATCAATCGCTGCAAGGGGTGAACAGCAGTATGGGACAGGCTCGGGCAAGGCAAGGGCCGCTCGGGTTATCGCTTCTCGGCCTTTTGGCTAAGATCAAGTGTAGTATCTGTTCTTATCAGTTTAATATCTGATACGTCCCCTATCTGGGGACCATATATTAAATGGATTTTTAGAACAGGGAGATGGAAATAGAGCTTGCTCTGTCCACTCCACGCATTGACCTGGTATTGCAGTATTTCCAGGACCGGTGCACCCTTCCCTTATGTGTTGACTAAAATCAGATTCCAAAAGTGCTATTTGTGTTTGCTATTGTTTTTGTCTTTCTGATGGGATCTCCCCTTTTAATCCCATTATTTCAACACCTGTTGGACAATGCATTTGTACAGTCATGTGTGATAATGAGCTCATTTATTAAATGCAATTAATTAATACATTGCCACCTCTTGTTGTGTGTGTGTCTTCTGTGTTTCTGTGTTTCCGGCATTTCACATTGGAACAGCTCATTCACCTTCCTTGTCTTCTCTCCGCCCTCCCTCCTAGGTAGGTTAAAGAGCTGCACCTGAGCCAGCCACTGATTGATGCAGCACCACAGTCAAATAGCGGAGTGGAGTAGGGGAACAGCAAACAGCCATTAAAGCCGCCCGCCCGCCCGCCCGCCCGCCTGCCTGCCTGCCTGCCTGCCTGCCCGCCACAATGGACCTACCTGTGTACACTACATGGATGTGATGGAATGTACTGTCGTCCCTACATTTCAAGAAGAAGTAAGAATTGCAGTTGCAACAAAGCCTTGCTTGCCTACAAAGAGAGCAGCAATTTGGATTTGTTACTATGTTACCTAGAAGAATAACAAACTGTGCAAGGATGGAGGTTGTAGGAGCAAAGAGAAGTTGTCTGTAAAGTTGGTGGATGCTTATTTTCCATTTTGCAGTCCCTTGTCTCCCTCTTGTGGCCTCCTGGAGGCAAATAAATGTGCAAAAAAAAGACAGCCTGGCGGCCGGCTGTTGCAGTGTTGCCCTCTCAGGCAACACTGAGTGACTGACTGAGCCGCACCGTCTTATATAAAGTTCAGACGGAACTTTGCACGTGTCATAGTGGAGCCCTCAGGATTCCAGAGCCAGCTTTCTGACATCATAATGGGGCCTGCCTCAGAGATAAAAGCCTGGGCCCAGGCAGTGTTGGTCAGTGCTGCTCAGCAGGCAGCACCGGACTGGACTGGATTAAAGCTGATACAAGGTGTGAAGGAACAAGGGGTGGCTGTGGGCATGCACTTGCTGCCGCTGCCAGTGTTTATCTGCATGGCAGGAGGGCATTTGGGCGTTGCCAGGAAGGCGTTTTTATGTAGATTCCTCCTCTTTCAGCACTGCATTGTGGTGCAAGCAAAAGAAGCAAATCCTGTGTAGCTTCCTCTCCGGCCTTTATTCACCTCCCGCTTAGTAGCTGTAAATGTGTGTGAGCCTGCAGGGCCCCATGGAATTGCCTAGGAGTAGGCTGAATCAATCGCTGCAAGGGGTGAACAGCAGTATGGGACAGGCTCGGGCAAGGCAAGGGCCGCTCGGGTTATCGCTTCTCGGCCTTTTGGCTAAGATCAAGTGTAGTATCTGTTCTTATCAGTTTAATATCTGATACGTCCCCTATCTGGGGACCATATATTAAATGGATTTTTAGAACAGGGAGATGGAAATAGAGCTTGCTCTGTCCACTCCACGCATTGACCTGGTATTGCAGTATTTCCAGGACCGGTGCACCCTTCCCTTATGTGTTGACTAAAATCAGATTCCAAAAGTGCTATTTGTGTTTGCTATTGTTTTTGTCTTTCTGATGGGATCTCCCCTTTTAATCCCATTATTTCAACACCTGTTGGACAATGCATTTGTACAGTCATGTGTGATAATGAGCTCATTTATTAAATGCAATTAATTAATACATTGCCACCTCTTGTTGTGTGTGTGTCTTCTGTGTTTCTGTGTTTCCGGCATTTCACATTGGAACAGCTCATTCACCTTCCTTGTCTTCTCTCCGCCCTCCCTCCTAGGTAGGTTAAAGAGCTGCACCTGAGCCAGCCACTGATTGATGCAGCACCACAGTCAAATAGCGGAGTGGAGTAGGGGAACAGCAAACAGCCATTAAAGCCGCCCGCCCGCCCGCCCGCCCGCCTGCCTGCCTGCCTGCCTGCCTGCCCGCCACAATGGACCTACCTGTGTACACTACATGGATGTGATGGAATGTACTGTCGTCCCTACATTTCAAGAAGAAGTAAGAATTGCAGTTGCAACAAAGCCTTGCTTGCCTACAAAGAGAGCAGCAATTTGGATTTGTTACTATGTTACCTAGAAGAATAACAAACTGTGCAAGGATGGAGGTTGTAGGAGCAAAGAGAAGTTGTCTGTAAAGTTGGTGGATGCTTATTTTCCATTTTGCAGTCCCTTGTCTCCCTCTTGTGGCCTCCTGGAGGCAAATAAATGTGCAAAAAAAAGACAGCCTGGCGGCCGGCTGTTGCAGTGTTGCCCTCTCAGGCAACACTGAGTGACTGACTGAGCCGCACCGTCTTATATAAAGTTCAGACGGAACTTTGCACGTGTCATAGTGGAGCCCTCAGGATTCCAGAGCCAGCTTTCTGACATCATAATGGGGCCTGCCTCAGAGATAAAAGCCTGGGCCCAGGCAGTGTTGGTCAGTGCTGCTCAGCAGGCAGCACCGGACTGGACTGGATTAAAGCTGATACAAGGTGTGAAGGAACAAGGGGTGGCTGTGGGCATGCACTTGCTGCCGCTGCCAGTGTTTATCTGCATGGCAGGAGGGCATTTGGGCGTTGCCAGGAAGGCGTTTTTATGTAGATTCCTCCTCTTTCAGCACTGCATTGTGGTGCAAGCAAAAGAAGCAAATCCTGTGTAGCTTCCTCTCCGGCCTTTATTCACCTCCCGCTTAGTAGCTGTAAATGTGTGTGAGCCTGCAGGGCCCCATGGAATTGCCTAGGAGTAGGCTGAATCAATCGCTGCAAGGGGTGAACAGCAGTATGGGACAGGCTCGGGCAAGGCAAGGGCCGCTCGGGTTATCGCTTCTCGGCCTTTTGGCTCAGATCAGGTTTATTGCCTGGTCTGGGCCGGGGGTTCGGTCTTTCGTGGAGTCCTATCCGACGTTTTTGGGAGCGATCATCGTGCCGTTGGGCATTCCATTTCAAGATGGCAGCTGTGCGTAACACTATCCGTTTCGTGGTGAATGAGCAGAGGAGAGACGAAGTTGATACTGGACATATCATTGAGAACATCCTTCTGGACCTGGCTGGAGTTAAGTTGGTAGAGGTATTCTGTATCCAAGCTTTCAGCAATATTGCTACATATGATGTATCCTTTTTTGAGGCCGCCTACTGTTTAAACGTTTTTCAGTTGCTAAAGGAAAAACACATGCATGAGGCATTAACATCCATTGAAGTGCAACCTCTTTTTTCTACAGTGGAGAAATGTATAACAATTCATATGTATAACCCATTTTTGGATAGAAGGCTGGTCAGGGCTTTTTTAGCTCATTACTGTACCCATGTTAGAGGTGGTGTGGAGCAGAAGAACCTATGGGGAGTCTTTAATGGTGATATCAAGTACTGGGTCAGGCTGAAACCTGACTCCAGCTGTATTGGAGGAGTGATGAATCCTCCTGCTAATTTTTCCATTGGTGGGAATAAGGGATATCTGTACTACCAAGATATGCCATGCTTTTGTAGATCATGTTTTTCCTACGGGCATACCAAAGATGCATGCAAAGGCAAAGTTTGCAGAAATTGCAAGGAAACAGGACATGAGGCTAGTGCATGTATTTCCCCATCCAGGTGTGATATTTGTGGTTTGCCTGGTCATACCTGTAGGAAATGTCCAAAGGTGTTTCCTTTCTTAGGACAAGAGAGAAGAACATGGGGCAGACAGGTGAGAACAACAAGTTCCCTTGCTGCCTCTTCTGAGGTAATTTCAGAGCCAGCTGGCAATGTTTCTGTGGCTGCTTCTCAGGACCCTGGGAAAGCTGGATTAGGAGAGGTTCTAACCTCACATACTGACAGCATGGAGTTGGGTGTGGTCCCTCCTGCAGAGCCAACTGTTGATGAGACACCTGGGGTTATACCTATGGAAGGTAAAGACACAGCGCCACCTAGTGGGTGTGCATACCCTGATAACGGTGCAAGTATGCAAATTTTGTCCTTTTCTAGCCCAGAGTCAAAAATGGACGATTCAGCAAAAGTGGAGTGGTCAATATCGGAGGAGGACGAGAAGGAGGCCAGGATGCCTAGTGCCACTAGTGCGGAAATCTTCCATAAAGTTGTCTCAAAAAGGGGGAAGTCTGGAAAGGCGGTGAAGAGACTTAAGATAGGCTTATTGGAAGATTCTGCTCATGCAAATCCTTTTTCTTTGCTGGATAGTGACTCCAGTTCTAGCCCTAAGTCATCTGAGGTGGCCTCAGAAGTACCCAGCTCTCCTGGGGAAGGTTTCCTCAGTGAAGTCAATGTGGCAAATTTGGAAAGAGCGATGTATTTCCCTGGGACGTGATATGTTCTGGTTTTTTCCATGGTTTTCCATTGCACTAACAATACTATGCCCGCATGTCTTTGAGATTAAAAATTGTCTCACAAAATGTACGGGTGTTCTCCTCTGCTCACAAGCGTGCTGCAGTCCTGGACTTTTTGGCCTCTAAGGGCAGTGACATTGTTTGCGTACAAGAATGTGGTTTGTCAAAAATGCCTAGGAAAGAAGAATGGAAGTTTGGGGAAGCAATTTGGTCTTTTTCTTCCACAAATAGGAATGATGGAATTGGTATTCTTTTTAAAAATAATGAGTTTGTCATCAAACAGACTCAAATTATACAGGAAGGAAGATGTGTCTGTGTGTTACTATCCTATAAGGGGTGGCAGTTTAGGCTAATTAATATCTATGGCCATGCTGTGAAAACTGATAGGTTGGCACTTTTTGATTCTTTAAAATTTTTTCTTCATGGTAAAGTTCCTGTAATTATTGTTGGTGACATTAACTGTATCCTGGAGAAGCAGGCCCGAGCTGGGTCCACAGAGTCTAATGTGGATGTCACTGGAGTTTTGTGGAATAAAATTTTGCAGGACTTTGCTTTGCAGGACGCTGTCACCAGGAAACCAGGTCCATTTACTTACCATGCCGATGACGGAAGAACAGATTCTCGTCTGGACTTTTTCTTTTTTTCTATTTCAGCAATGAAATGTGTAGATTATGCGCAGGAGAGAGTGTGGTTTTCAGATCACGAGTGTTTGTTGGGGGTTTTTGTTATAAATAATTTCTTTTATGGTAGAGGGGTATGGAAGATGAATGTTAGTTTTCTGAGTGATGAAAGGGTGAAAACTAGGTTTGGGAAAAAATATGGGTTTTGGGTTAGGAAGAAAAGTTCTTTCTCTAATGTGTGTGAATGGTGGGTATGGGTGAAAAAAAAGATTGGTGGTTTCTTTAGACAGATAGGGTATAGAAGAGCGAGAAGGAAAAGATTAGAATATTCACGCTTTAATATGCGGATGACGTTCCTTCAACAATGTAAAAATTTGGGTATGGATGTAAGACACGATTTGGAAAAAACAAAAAAAGATATTAAGGAGTGGTTCCGAGAGAAAGGGAAAGAAATAATATTTAGATCTAAGGTGGAGGTTAGAGATAATCACGAGAAGTGCACTAGATTTTTCTTTAAAAAAATGTGTGGTGGGAAAAGTGGAATGAATGTGTTATTGGATAAGGATGATAAAGAGGTGTTTGGTAAGGATGTGATTGATGTGGTGTCTGATTTTTATAAACAACTGTATGATTTGAAGAAGTGTGATCTGGGTGATGATGAGGAGTTTTTGGATATTGTGGGTAATTTTGTTCCTGAAAGTGAATATGAGTCTTTGCTTGGTGAGATTATGGATGGTGAAGTAAAGGATGTGGTGGGAAGTATGGCTAAAAATAAGTCTCCAGGGATCGATGGAATACCAGCTGAGTTCTATGGGAAATATTGGGATATAATTGGGAAGGATGTTATAGATGTTATGAGAGTGTTGTTTTCTGGGATGAATATGTGTGATGTGATGAAGAAGGGTATGGTAGTTTTGTTGCATAAAAAAGGAGATAAGAGACGGTTAGAAAACTGGCGACCAATTACTTTGCTTAATACGGATTATAAAATTTTTGCCAAGCTGATTGCGAATCGTATGAGGAATGTTATTGGGTGTGTGATTGATGAGGATCAGGTATGTGCGGTACCGAAAAGGAAATTGCATGAGAATGTGGCGTTGGTGCGGGACATGCTTGAGGATTGTAAGGGTCGGAATAAGAAGGTGATTGTGTGTGCGTTAGATTTTGAGAAAGCGTTTGATCGTGTGGCGCATGTGTTTTTGTTCAAAGTGTTAGAGAGAATGGGTTTTCCGGTTCAGTTTGTGAGTTTGTTGAAGAAATTATACGCGAATGCAAAGAGTTGTGTGCAGGTGAATGGGTTTTTTTCAGAATCATTTAGTATTATGTCTGGTGTGCGACAGGGTTGTCCGTTGTCTCCCATCCTTTTTATTTGTGCGATTGAACCATTGTTGCAAATGATTAGAAATGATAAGGTTGTGAAAGGTTTGGTGGTGCCCGGGTGTGATGGAAAGCGTGTGAAAGCTTTGGGATATATGGATGATATTTGTGTATTGTGTGATTCAGTGTATGATATGTCCAGAGTGAAGTTGATTGTAAATATGTTTTGTATTGCGTCTGCTTTTAAAATAAATTGGGGTAAGAGCAAATTTAAATTTTTCTTCAGTAATGAACGGGTGAGTGATCCTGATATGGAACAGGTGAATGGTGTGAAAATTTTGGGTATTGTGTTTGATGATGAGTTGAAAGGGAGAGAAAGTTGGGATGAGTTAGGTGGTAGGATTGTGAGAAAGTTGGAAATGTGGAGAATGAGGGATCTTTCTTTTTCGGGGAAGGTTTTAATTGTCAAAAGCATTATTCTACCTATGATTTTATATGTTGCTTTGGTTTTTCCTCCTGCTGTTGCTATGTTAAAAAAAGTGAATAGAGTTTTGTTCCTTTTTTTATGGGGGAGCGGGATTGAGAAGGCAAGGAGAGAAATTCTAATGAAAAGCAGACGTAATGGAGGCTTGGATTTCCCAAATTTGGAGATTTTCATTGGAATTAATTGTGTACGTTTTTTTGTTGAGCTTTTATTTAAAGAATCCAAGGCTTCTAGAATGTCGAAGTATTTAGCTGGAACGGTGATTCAGCGTTTAAGGTGGGAAAAACGGAATTTATGTAAACCAATTGCTTTTCAGTGCACAGGGTGGTATTTGTATGTAGAAAAATTTATCAAAAAATTCCAGCTAGAGGATGTAAGAATGGAGAGATTTCTGAGTGAAAAGAATGTTGTGAGAAGTATGTGTATGAATAATGTGATGTGTTCTGTAAATGGTTTGAATTCGAAGGAGTCTAAGTCTGTGTGGAAGAAGATTGTTACGTATGATGTGTCAAATAAGCAGAAAGATTTGTTATGGATGTCGGTACATGGAGTGTTGCCTGTAAGGAGTGTTCAGAAAAGAAGAGGTTTGGTTGCATCTGAAAGGTGTCCGAGAGAAGGTTGTGGGGATGATGAGGATGTGAGTCATGTGTTTTGGTCGTGTAAGCATGCAAAGGATGTTTGGAAAAAGTTGAGTGGGTTGTGTGAAGAATTGACTGGTTTGAAGGTTTTGACGTATGAAATTGTCTTGTTTGGTTTGTGTAGTTTGGGTAGTGAAAAGGATAGAGTGTTGTGGATTTTTCTGACTTGTGTGAAAGAAGTATTGTGGAATACGAGGAATTTGAATGTGTATAAAAGAGAAGTATTTGAGATGGAGGATGTGGTTAGTATGGTATTGGCTAAATTGTATTTTTATTATAAATGGGATCTAGAAAGAGGTATGGATGCGGAAGGGATATGGCGAATGTTGAAATGGAGGTATTTAGTTTGAGGAATTTGTTTGATTTATCTTGTATTTGATGGAAAAATAAAATAATGAACCAGAGTGATGAGATTTTTTGAAAAATAGAGAGGTGGTTTGAACAACTACAGTTCTCGGTTTTATTCAAAAAAACCTGAATGGTTTAATAAAAAAAAAAAAAAAAAAAAAAAAAAAAAAAAAAAAAATCTGTTCTTATCAGTTTAATATCTGATACGTCCCCTATCTGGGGACCATATATTAAATGGATTTTTAGAACAGGGAGATGGAAATAGAGCTTGCTCTGTCCACTCCACGCATTGACCTGGTATTGCAGTATTTCCAGGACCGGTGCACCCTTCCCTTATGTGTTGACTAAAATCAGATTCCAAAAGTGCTATTTGTGTTTGCTATTGTTTTTGTCTTTCTGATGGGATCTCCCCTTTTAATCCCATTATTTCAACACCTGTTGGACAATGCATTTGTACAGTCATGTGTGATAATGAGCTCATTTATTAAATGCAATTAATTAATACATTGCCACCTCTTGTTGTGTGTGTGTCTTCTGTGTTTCTGTGTTTCCGGCATTTCACATTGGAACAGCTCATTCACCTTCCTTGTCTTCTCTCCGCCCTCCCTCCTAGGTAGGTTAAAGAGCTGCACCTGAGCCAGCCACTGATTGATGCAGCACCACAGTCAAATAGCGGAGTGGAGTAGGGGAACAGCAAACAGCCATTAAAGCCGCCCGCCCGCCCGCCCGCCCGCCTGCCTGCCTGCCTGCCTGCCTGCCCGCCACAATGGACCTACCTGTGTACACTACATGGATGTGATGGAATGTACTGTCGTCCCTACATTTCAAGAAGAAGTAAGAATTGCAGTTGCAACAAAGCCTTGCTTGCCTACAAAGAGAGCAGCAATTTGGATTTGTTACTATGTTACCTAGAAGAATAACAAACTGTGCAAGGATGGAGGTTGTAGGAGCAAAGAGAAGTTGTCTGTAAAGTTGGTGGATGCTTATTTTCCATTTTGCAGTCCCTTGTCTCCCTCTTGTGGCCTCCTGGAGGCAAATAAATGTGCAAAAAAAAGACAGCCTGGCGGCCGGCTGTTGCAGTGTTGCCCTCTCAGGCAACACTGAGTGACTGACTGAGCCGCACCGTCTTATATAAAGTTCAGACGGAACTTTGCACGTGTCATAGTGGAGCCCTCAGGATTCCAGAGCCAGCTTTCTGACATCATAATGGGGCCTGCCTCAGAGATAAAAGCCTGGGCCCAGGCAGTGTTGGTCAGTGCTGCTCAGCAGGCAGCACCGGACTGGACTGGATTAAAGCTGATACAAGGTGTGAAGGAACAAGGGGTGGCTGTGGGCATGCACTTGCTGCCGCTGCCAGTGTTTATCTGCATGGCAGGAGGGCATTTGGGCGTTGCCAGGAAGGCGTTTTTATGTAGATTCCTCCTCTTTCAGCACTGCATTGTGGTGCAAGCAAAAGAAGCAAATCCTGTGTAGCTTCCTCTCCGGCCTTTATTCACCTCCCGCTTAGTAGCTGTAAATGTGTGTGAGCCTGCAGGGCCCCATGGAATTGCCTAGGAGTAGGCTGAATCAATCGCTGCAAGGGGTGAACAGCAGTATGGGACAGGCTCGGGCAAGGCAAGGGCCGCTCGGGTTATCGCTTCTCGGCCTTTTGGCTAAGATCAAGTGTAGTATCTGTTCTTATCAGTTTAATATCTGATACGTCCCCTATCTGGGGACCATATATTAAATGGATTTTTAGAACAGGGAGATGGAAATAGAGCTTGCTCTGTCCACTCCACGCATTGACCTGGTATTGCAGTATTTCCAGGACCGGTGCACCCTTCCCTTATGTGTTGACTAAAATCAGATTCCAAAAGTGCTATTTGTGTTTGCTATTGTTTTTGTCTTTCTGATGGGATCTCCCCTTTTAATCCCATTATTTCAACACCTGTTGGACAATGCATTTGTACAGTCATGTGTGATAATGAGCTCATTTATTAAATGCAATTAATTAATACATTGCCACCTCTTGTTGTGTGTGTGTCTTCTGTGTTTCTGTGTTTCCGGCATTTCACATTGGAACAGCTCATTCACCTTCCTTGTCTTCTCTCCGCCCTCCCTCCTAGGTAGGTTAAAGAGCTGCACCTGAGCCAGCCACTGATTGATGCAGCACCACAGTCAAATAGCGGAGTGGAGTAGGGGAACAGCAAACAGCCATTAAAGCCGCCCGCCCGCCCGCCCGCCCGCCTGCCTGCCTGCCTGCCTGCCTGCCCGCCACAATGGACCTACCTGTGTACACTACATGGATGTGATGGAATGTACTGTCGTCCCTACATTTCAAGAAGAAGTAAGAATTGCAGTTGCAACAAAGCCTTGCTTGCCTACAAAGAGAGCAGCAATTTGGATTTGTTACTATGTTACCTAGAAGAATAACAAACTGTGCAAGGATGGAGGTTGTAGGAGCAAAGAGAAGTTGTCTGTAAAGTTGGTGGATGCTTATTTTCCATTTTGCAGTCCCTTGTCTCCCTCTTGTGGCCTCCTGGAGGCAAATAAATGTGCAAAAAAAAGACAGCCTGGCGGCCGGCTGTTGCAGTGTTGCCCTCTCAGGCAACACTGAGTGACTGACTGAGCCGCACCGTCTTATATAAAGTTCAGACGGAACTTTGCACGTGTCATAGTGGAGCCCTCAGGATTCCAGAGCCAGCTTTCTGACATCATAATGGGGCCTGCCTCAGAGATAAAAGCCTGGGCCCAGGCAGTGTTGGTCAGTGCTGCTCAGCAGGCAGCACCGGACTGGACTGGATTAAAGCTGATACAAGGTGTGAAGGAACAAGGGGTGGCTGTGGGCATGCACTTGCTGCCGCTGCCAGTGTTTATCTGCATGGCAGGAGGGCATTTGGGCGTTGCCAGGAAGGCGTTTTTATGTAGATTCCTCCTCTTTCAGCACTGCATTGTGGTGCAAGCAAAAGAAGCAAATCCTGTGTAGCTTCCTCTCCGGCCTTTATTCACCTCCCGCTTAGTAGCTGTAAATGTGTGTGAGCCTGCAGGGCCCCATGGAATTGCCTAGGAGTAGGCTGAATCAATCGCTGCAAGGGGTGAACAGCAGTATGGGACAGGCTCGGGCAAGGCAAGGGCCGCTCGGGTTATCGCTTCTCGGCCTTTTGGCTAAGATCAAGTGTAGTATCTGTTCTTATCAGTTTAATATCTGATACGTCCCCTATCTGGGGACCATATATTAAATGGATTTTTAGAACAGGGAGATGGAAATAGAGCTTGCTCTGTCCACTCCACGCATTGACCTGGTATTGCAGTATTTCCAGGACCGGTGCACCCTTCCCTTATGTGTTGACTAAAATCAGATTCCAAAAGTGCTATTTGTGTTTGCTATTGTTTTTGTCTTTCTGATGGGATCTCCCCTTTTAATCCCATTATTTCAACACCTGTTGGACAATGCATTTGTACAGTCATGTGTGATAATGAGCTCATTTATTAAATGCAATTAATTAATACATTGCCACCTCTTGTTGTGTGTGTGTCTTCTGTGTTTCTGTGTTTCCGGCATTTCACATTGGAACAGCTCATTCACCTTCCTTGTCTTCTCTCCGCCCTCCCTCCTAGGTAGGTTAAAGAGCTGCACCTGAGCCAGCCACTGATTGATGCAGCACCACAGTCAAATAGCGGAGTGGAGTAGGGGAACAGCAAACAGCCATTAAAGCCGCCCGCCCGCCCGCCCGCCCGCCTGCCTGCCTGCCTGCCTGCCTGCCCGCCACAATGGACCTACCTGTGTACACTACATGGATGTGATGGAATGTACTGTCGTCCCTACATTTCAAGAAGAAGTAAGAATTGCAGTTGCAACAAAGCCTTGCTTGCCTACAAAGAGAGCAGCAATTTGGATTTGTTACTATGTTACCTAGAAGAATAACAAACTGTGCAAGGATGGAGGTTGTAGGAGCAAAGAGAAGTTGTCTGTAAAGTTGGTGGATGCTTATTTTCCATTTTGCAGTCCCTTGTCTCCCTCTTGTGGCCTCCTGGAGGCAAATAAATGTGCAAAAAAAAGACAGCCTGGCGGCCGGCTGTTGCAGTGTTGCCCTCTCAGGCAACACTGAGTGACTGACTGAGCCGCACCGTCTTATATAAAGTTCAGACGGAACTTTGCACGTGTCATAGTGGAGCCCTCAGGATTCCAGAGCCAGCTTTCTGACATCATAATGGGGCCTGCCTCAGAGATAAAAGCCTGGGCCCAGGCAGTGTTGGTCAGTGCTGCTCAGCAGGCAGC
This sequence comes from Rhinoderma darwinii, assembly GCF_050947455.1. Classification (NCBI taxonomy): domain Eukaryota; kingdom Metazoa; phylum Chordata; class Amphibia; order Anura; family Rhinodermatidae; genus Rhinoderma; species Rhinoderma darwinii. The sequence continues at coordinate 39,975 of NW_027464129.1, forward strand.
ACCGGACTGGACTGGATTAAAGCTGATTCAAGGTGTGAAGGAACAAGGGGTGGCTGTGGGCATGCACTTGCTGCCGCTGCCAGTGTTTATCTGCATGGCAGGAGGGCATTTGGGCGTTGCCAGGAAGGCGTTTTTATGTAGATTCCTCCTCTTTCAGCACTGCATTGTGGTGCAAGCAAAAGAAGCAAATCCTGTGTAGCTTCCTCTCCGGCCTTTATTCACCTCCCGCTTAGTAGCTGTAAATGTGTGTGAGCCTGCAGGGCCCCATGGAATTGCCTAGGAGTAGGCTGAATCAATCGCTGCAAGGGGTGAACAGCAGTATGGGACAGGCTCGGGCAAGGCAAGGGCCGCTCGGGTTATCGCTTCTCGGCCTTTTGGCTAAGATCAAGTGTAGTATCTGTTCTTATCAGTTTAATATCTGATACGTCCCCTATCTGGGGACCATATATTAAATGGATTTTTAGAACAGGGAGATGGAAATAGAGCTTGCTCTGTCCACTCCACGCATTGACCTGGTATTGCAGTATTTCCAGGACCGGTGCACCCTTCCCTTATGTGTTGACTAAAATCAGATTCCAAAAGTGCTATTTGTGTTTGCTATTGTTTTTGTCTTTCTGATGGGATCTCCCCTTTTAATCCCATTATTTCAACACCTGTTGGACAATGCATTTGTACAGTCATGTGTGATAATGAGCTCATTTATTAAATGCAATTAATTAATACATTGCCACCTCTTGTTGTGTGTGTGTCTTCTGTGTTTCTGTGTTTCCGGCATTTCACATTGGAACAGCTCATTCACCTTCCTTGTCTTCTCTCCGCCCTCCCTCCTAGGTAGGTTAAAGAGCTGCACCTGAGCCAGCCACTGATTGATGCAGCACCACAGTCAAATAGCGGAGTGGAGTAGGGGAACAGCAAACAGCCATTAAAGCCGCCCGCCCGCCCGCCCGCCCGCCTGCCTGCCTGCCTGCCTGCCTGCCCGCCACAATGGACCTACCTGTGTACACTACATGGATGTGATGGAATGTACTGTCGTCCCTACATTTCAAGAAGAAGTAAGAATTGCAGTTGCAACAAAGCCTTGCTTGCCTACAAAGAGAGCAGCAATTTGGATTTGTTACTATGTTACCTAGAAGAATAACAAACTGTGCAAGGATGGAGGTTGTAGGAGCAAAGAGAAGTTGTCTGTAAAGTTGGTGGATGCTTATTTTCCATTTTGCAGTCCCTTGTCTCCCTCTTGTGGCCTCCTGGAGGCAAATAAATGTGCAAAAAAAAGACAGCCTGGCGGCCGGCTGTTGCAGTGTTGCCCTCTCAGGCAACACTGAGTGACTGACTGAGCCGCACCGTCTTATATAAAGTTCAGACGGAACTTTGCACGTGTCATAGTGGAGCCCTCAGGATTCCAGAGCCAGCTTTCTGACATCATAATGGGGCCTGCCTCAGAGATAAAAGCCTGGGCCCAGGCAGTGTTGGTCAGTGCTGCTCAGCAGGCAGCACCGGACTGGACTGGATTAAAGCTGATACAAGGTGTGAAGGAACAAGGGGTGGCTGTGGGCATGCACTTGCTGCCGCTGCCAGTGTTTATCTGCATGGCAGGAGGGCATTTGGGCGTTGCCAGGAAGGCGTTTTTATGTAGATTCCTCCTCTTTCAGCACTGCATTGTGGTGCAAGCAAAAGAAGCAAATCCTGTGTAGCTTCCTCTCCGGCCTTTATTCACCTCCCGCTTAGTAGCTGTAAATGTGTGTGAGCCTGCAGGGCCCCATGGAATTGCCTAGGAGTAGGCTGAATCAATCGCTGCAAGGGGTGAACAGCAGTATGGGACAGGCTCGGGCAAGGCAAGGGCCGCTCGGGTTATCGCTTCTCGGCCTTTTGGCTCAGATCAGGTTTATTGCCTGGTCTGGGCCGGGGGTTCGGTCTTTCGTGGAGTCCTATCCGACGTTTTTGGGAGCGATCATCGTGCCGTTGGGCATTCCATTTCAAGATGGCAGCTGTGCGTAACACTATCCGTTTCGTGGTGAATGAGCAGAGGAGAGACGAAGTTGATACTGGACATATCATTGAGAACATCCTTCTGGACCTGGCTGGAGTTAAGTTGGTAGAGGTATTCTGTATCCAAGCTTTCAGCAATATTGCTACATATGATGTATCCTTTTTTGAGGCCGCCTACTGTTTAAACGTTTTTCAGTTGCTAAAGGAAAAACACATGCATGAGGCATTAACATCCATTGAAGTGCAACCTCTTTTTTCTACAGTGGAGAAATGTATAACAATTCATATGTATAACCCATTTTTGGATAGAAGGCTGGTCAGGGCCTTTTTAGCTCATTACTGTACCCATGTTAGAGGTGGTGTGGAGCAGAAGAACTTATGGGGAGTCTTTAATGGTGATATCAAGTACTGGGTCAGGCTGAAACCTGACTCCAGCTGTATTGGAGGAGTGATGAATCCTCCTGCTAATTTTTCCATTGGTGGGAATAAGGGATATCTGTACTACCAAGATATGCCATGCTTTTGTAGATCATGTTTTTCCTACGGGCATACCAAAGATGCATGCAAAGGCAAAGTTTGCAGAAATTGCAAGGAAACAGGACATGAGGCTAGTGCATGTATTTCCCCATCCAGGTGTGATATTTGTGGTTTGCCTGGTCATACCTGTAGGAAATGTCCAAAGGTGTTTCCTTTCTTAGGACAAGAGAGAAGAACATGGGGCAGACAGGTGAGAACAACAAGTTCCCTTGCTGCCTCTTCTGAGGTAATTTCAGAGCCAGCTGGCAATGTTTCTGTGGCTGCTTCTCAGGACCCTGGGAAAGCTGGATTAGGAGAGGTTCTAACCTCACATACTGACAGCATGGAGTTGGGTGTGGTCCCTCCTGCAGAGCCAACTGTTGATGAGACACCTGGGGTTATACCTATGGAAGGTAAAGACACAGCGCCACCTAGTGGGTGTGCATACCCTGATAACGGTGCAAGTATGCAAATTTTGTCCTTTTCTAGCCCAGAGTCAAAAATGGACGATTCAGCAAAAGTGGAGTGGTCAATATCGGAGGAGGACGAGAAGGAGGCCAGGATGCCTAGTGCCACTAGTGCGGAAATCTTCCATAAAGTTGTCTCAAAAAGGGGGAAGTCTGGAAAGGCGGTGAAGAGACTTAAGATAGGCTTATTGGAAGATTCTGCTCATGCAAATCCTTTTTCTTTGCTGGATAGTGACTCCAGTTCTAGCCCTAAGTCATCTGAGGTGGCCTCAGAAGTACCCAGCTCTCCTGGGGAAGGTTTCCTCAGTGAAGTCAATGTGGCAAATTTGGAAAGAGCGATGTATTTCCCTGGGACGTGATATGTTCTGGTTTTTTCCATGGCTTTCCATTGCACTAACAATACTATGCCCGCATGTCTTTGAGATTAAAAATTGTCTCACAAAATGTACGGGTGTTCTCCTCTGCTCACAAGCGTGCTGCAGTCCTGGACTTTTTGGCCTCTAAGGGCAGTGACATTGTTTGCGTACAAGAATGTGGTTTGTCAAAAATGCCTAGGAAAGAAGAATGGAAGTTTGGGGAAGCAATTTGGTCTTTTTCTTCCACAAATAGGAATGATGGAATTGGTATTCTTTTTAAAAATAATGAGTTTGTCATCAAACAGACTCAAATTATACAGGAAGGAAGATGTGTCTGTGTGTTACTATCCTATAAGGGGTGGCAGTTTAGGCTTATCAATATCTATGGCCATGCTGTGAAAACTGATAGGTTGGCACTTTTTGATTCTTTAAAATTTTTTCTTCATGGTAAAGTTCCTGTAATTATTGTTGGTGACATTAACTGTATCCTGGAGAAGCAGGCCCGAGCTGGGTCCACAGAGTCTAATGTGGATGTCACTGGAGTTTTGTGGAATAAAATTTTGCAGGACTTTGCTTTGCAGGACGCTGTCACCAGGAAACCAGGTCCATTTACTTACCATGCCGATGACGGAAGAACAGATTCTCGTCTGGACTTTTTCTTTTTTTCTATTTCAGTAATGAAATGTGTAGATTATGCGCAGGAGAGAGTGTGGTTTTCAGATCACGAGTGTTTGTTGGGGGTTTTTGTTATAAATAATTTCTTTTATGGTAGAGGGGTATGGAAGATGAATGTTAGTTTTCTGAGTGATGAAAGGGTGAAAACTAGGTTTGGGAAAAAATATGGGGTTTGGGTTAGGAAGAAAAGTTCTTTCTCTAATGTGTGTGAATGGTGGGTATGGGTGAAAAAAAAGATTGGTGGTTTCTTTAGACAGATAGGGTATAGAAGAGCGAGAAGGAAAAGATTAGAATATTCACGCTTTAATATGCGGATGACGTTCCTTCAACAATGTAAAAATTTGGGTATGGATGTAAGACACGATTTGGAAAAAACAAAAAAAGATATTAAGGAGTGGTTCCGAGAGAAAGGGAAAGAAATAATATTTAGATCTAAGGTGGAGGTTAGAGATAATCACGAGAAGTGCACTAGATTTTTCTTTAAAAAAATGTGTGGTGGGAAAAGTGGAATGAATGTGTTATTGGATAAGGATGATAAAGAGGTGTTTGGTAAGGATGTGATTGATGTGGTGTCTGATTTTTATAAACAACTGTATGATTTGAAGAAGTGTGATCTGGGTGATGATGAGGAGTTTTTGGATATTGTGGGTAATTTTGTTCCTGAAAGTGAATATGAGTCTTTGCTTGGTGAGATTATGGATGGTGAAGTAAAGGATGTGGTGGGAAGTATGGCTAAAAATAAGTCTCCAGGGATCGATGGAATACCAGCTGAGTTCTATGGGAAATATTGGGATATAATTGGGAAGGATGTTATAGACGTTATGAGAGTGTTGTTTTCTGGGATGAATATGTGTGATGTGATGAAGAAGGGTATGGTAGTTTTGTTGCATAAAAAAGGAGATAAGAGACGGTTAGAAAACTGGCGACCAATTACTTTGCTTAATACGGATTATAAAATTTTTGCCAAGCTGATTGCGAATCGTATGAGGAATGTTATTGGGTGTGTGATTGATGAGGATCAGGTATGTGCGGTACCGAAAAGGAAATTGCATGAGAATGTGGCGTTGGTGCGGGACATGCTTGAGGATTGTAAGGGTCGGAATAAGAAGGTGATTGTGTGTGCGTTAGATTTTGAGAAAGCGTTTGATCGTGTGGCGCATGTGTTTTTGTTCAAAGTGTTAGAGAGAATGGGTTTTCCGGTTCAGTTTGTGAGTTTGTTGAAGAAATTATACGCGAATGCAAAGAGTTGTGTGCAGGTGAATGGGTTTTTTTCAGAATCATTTAGTATTATGTCTGGTGTGCGACAGGGTTGTCCGTTGTCTCCCATCCTTTTTATTTGTGCGATTGAACCATTGTTGCAAATGATTAGAAATGATAAGGTTGTGAAAGGTTTGGTGGTGCCCGGGTGTGATGGAAAGCGTGTGAAAGCTTTGGGATATATGGATGATATTTGTGTATTGTGTGATTCAGTGTATGATATGTCCAGAGTGAAGTTGATTGTAAATATGTTTTGTATTGCGTCTGCTTTTAAAATAAATTGGGGTAAGAGCAAATTTAAATTTTTCTTCAGTAATGAACGGGTGAGTGATCCTGATATGGAACAGGTGAATGGTGTGAAAATTTTGGGTATTGTGTTTGATGATGAGTTGAAAGGGAGAGAAAGTTGGGATGAGTTAGGTGGTAGGATTGTGAGAAAGTTGGAAATGTGGAGAATGAGGGATCTTTCTTTTTCGGGGAAGGTTTTAATTGTCAAAAGCATTATTCTACCTATGATTTTATATGTTGCTTTGGTTTTTCCTCCTGCTGTTGCTATGTTAAAAAAAGTGAATAGAGTTTTGTTCCTTTTTTTATGGGGGAGCGGGATTGAGAAGGCAAGGAGAGAAATTCTAATGAAAAGCAGACGTAATGGAGGCTTGGATTTCCCAAATTCGGAGATTTTTATTGGAATTAATTGTGTACGTTTTTTTTGTTGAGCTTTTATTTAAAGAATCCAAGGCTTCTAGAATGTCGAAGTATTTAGCTGGAACGGTGATTCAGCGTTTAAGGTGGGAAAAACGGAATTTATGTAAACCAATTGCTTTTCAGTGCACAGGGTGGTATTTGTATGTAGAAAAATTTATCAAAAAATTCCAGCTAGAGGATGTAAGAATGGAGAGATTTCTGAGTGAAAAGAATGTTGTGAGAAGTATGTGTATGAATAATGTGATGTGTTCTGTAAATGGTTTGAATTCGAAGGAGTCTAAGTCTGTGTGGAAGAAGATTGTTACGTATGATGTGTCAAATAAGCAGAAAGATTTGTTATGGATGTCGGTACATGGAGTGTTGCCTGTAAGGAGTGTTCAGAAAAGAAGAGGTTTGGTTGCATCTGAAAGGTGTCCGAGAGAAGGTTGTGGGGATGATGAGGATGTGAGTCATGTGTTTTGGTCGTGTAAGCATGCAAAGGATGTTTGGAAAAAGTTGAGTGGGTTGTGTGAAGAATTGACTGGTTTGAAGGTTTTGACGTATGAAATTGTCTTGTTTGGTTTGTGTAGTTTGGGTAGTGAAAAGGATAGAGTGTTGTGGATTTTTCTGACTTGTGTGAAAGAAGTATTGTGGAATACGAGGAATTTGAATGTGTATAAAAGAGAAGTATTTGAGATGGAGGATGTGGTTAGTATGGTATTGGCTAAATTGTATTTTTATTATAAATGGGATCTAGAAAGAGGTATGGATGCGGAAGGGATATGGCGAATGTTGAAATGGAGGTATTTAGTTTGAGGAATTTGTTTGATTTATCTTGTATTTGATGGAAAAATAAAATAATGAACCAGAGTGATGAGATTTTTTGAAAAATAGAGAGGTGGTTTGAACAACTACAGTTCTCGGTTTTATTCAAAAAAACCTGAATGGTTTAATAAAAAAAAAAAAAAAAAAAAAAAAATCTGTTCTTATCAGTTTAATATCTGATACGTCCCCTATCTGGGGACCATATATTAAATGGATTTTTAGAACAGGGAGATGGAAATAGAGCTTGCTCTGTCCACTCCACGCATTGACCTGGTATTGCAGTATTTCCAGGACCGGTGCACCCTTCCCTTATGTGTTGACTAAAATCAGATTCCAAAAGTGCTATTTGTGTTTGCTATTGTTTTTGTCTTTCTGATGGGATCTCCCCTTTTAATCCCATTATTTCAACACCTGTTGGACAATGCATTTGTACAGTCATGTGTGATAATGAGCTCATTTATTAAATGCAATTAATTAATACATTGCCACCTCTTGTTGTGTGTGTGTCTTCTGTGTTTCTGTGTTTCCGGCATTTCACATTGGAACAGCTCATTCACCTTCCTTGTCTTCTCTCCGCCCTCCCTCCTAGGTAGGTTAAAGAGCTGCACCTGAGCCAGCCACTGATTGATGCAGCACCACAGTCAAATAGCGGAGTGGAGTAGGGGAACAGCAAACAGCCATTAAAGCCGCCCGCCCGCCCGCCCGCCCGCCTGCCTGCCTGCCTGCCTGCCTGCCCGCCACAATGGACCTACCTGTGTACACTACATGGATGTGATGGAATGTACTGTCGTCCCTACATTTCAAGAAGAAGTAAGAATTGCAGTTGCAACAAAGCCTTGCTTGCCTACAAAGAGAGCAGCAATTTGGATTTGTTACTATGTTACCTAGAAGAATAACAAACTGTGCAAGGATGGAGGTTGTAGGAGCAAAGAGAAGTTGTCTGTAAAGTTGGTGGATGCTTATTTTCCATTTTGCAGTCCCTTGTCTCCCTCTTGTGGCCTCCTGGAGGCAAATAAATGTGCAAAAAAAAGACAGCCTGGCGGCCGGCTGTTGCAGTGTTGCCCTCTCAGGCAACACTGAGTGACTGACTGAGCCGCACCGTCTTATATAAAGTTCAGACGGAACTTTGCACGTGTCATAGTGGAGCCCTCAGGATTCCAGAGCCAGCTTTCTGACATCATAATGGGGCCTGCCTCAGAGATAAAAGCCTGGGCCCAGGCAGTGTTGGTCAGTGCTGCTCAGCAGGCAGCACCGGACTGGACTGGATTAAAGCTGATACAAGGTGTGAAGGAACAAGGGGTGGCTGTGGGCATGCACTTGCTGCCGCTGCCAGTGTTTATCTGCATGGCAGGAGGGCATTTGGGCGTTGCCAGGAAGGCGTTTTTATGTAGATTCCTCCTCTTTCAGCACTGCATTGTGGTGCAAGCAAAAGAAGCAAATCCTGTGTAGCTTCCTCTCCGGCCTTTATTCACCTCCCGCTTAGTAGCTGTAAATGTGTGTGAGCCTGCAGGGCCCCATGGAATTGCCTAGGAGTAGGCTGAATCAATCGCTGCAAGGGGTGAACAGCAGTATGGGACAGGCTCGGGCAAGGCAAGGGCCGCTCGGGTTATCGCTTCTCGGCCTTTTGGCTAAGATCAAGTGTAGTATCTGTTCTTATCAGTTTAATATCTGATACGTCCCCTATCTGGGGACCATATATTAAATGGATTTTTAGAACAGGGAGATGGAAATAGAGCTTGCTCTGTCCACTCCACGCATTGACCTGGTATTGCAGTATTTCCAGGACCGGTGCACCCTTCCCTTATGTGTTGACTAAAATCAGATTCCAAAAGTGCTATTTGTGTTTGCTATTGTTTTTGTCTTTCTGATGGGATCTCCCCTTTTAATCCCATTATTTCAACACCTGTTGGACAATGCATTTGTACAGTCATGTGTGATAATGAGCTCATTTATTAAATGCAATTAATTAATACATTGCCACCTCTTGTTGTGTGTGTGTCTTCTGTGTTTCTGTGTTTCCGGCATTTCACATTGGAACAGCTCATTCACCTTCCTTGTCTTCTCTCCGCCCTCCCTCCTAGGTAGGTTAAAGAGCTGCACCTGAGCCAGCCACTGATTGATGCAGCACCACAGTCAAATAGCGGAGTGGAGTAGGGGAACAGCAAACAGCCATTAAAGCCGCCCGCCCGCCCGCCCGCCCGCCTGCCTGCCTGCCTGCCTGCCTGCCCGCCACAATGGACCTACCTGTGTACACTACATGGATGTGATGGAATGTACTGTCGTCCCTACATTTCAAGAAGAAGTAAGAATTGCAGTTGCAACAAAGCCTTGCTTGCCTACAAAGAGAGCAGCAATTTGGATTTGTTACTATGTTACCTAGAAGAATAACAAACTGTGCAAGGATGGAGGTTGTAGGAGCAAAGAGAAGTTGTCTGTAAAGTTGGTGGATGCTTATTTTCCATTTTGCAGTCCCTTGTCTCCCTCTTGTGGCCTCCTGGAGGCAAATAAATGTGCAAAAAAAAGACAGCCTGGCGGCCGGCTGTTGCAGTGTTGCCCTCTCAGGCAACACTGAGTGACTGACTGAGCCGCACCGTCTTATATAAAGTTCAGACGGAACTTTGCACGTGTCATAGTGGAGCCCTCAGGATTCCAGAGCCAGCTTTCTGACATCATAATGGGGCCTGCCTCAGAGATAAAAGCCTGGGCCCAGGCAGTGTTGGTCAGTGCTGCTCAGCAGGCAGCACCGGACTGGACTGGATTAAAGCTGATACAAGGTGTGAAGGAACAAGGGGTGGCTGTGGGCATGCACTTGCTGCCGCTGCCAGTGTTTATCTGCATGGCAGGAGGGCATTTGGGCGTTGCCAGGAAGGCGTTTTTATGTAGATTCCTCCTCTTTCAGCACTGCATTGTGGTGCAAGCAAAAGAAGCAAATCCTGTGTAGCTTCCTCTCCGGCCTTTATTCACCTCCCGCTTAGTAGCTGTAAATGTGTGTGAGCCTGCAGGGCCCCATGGAATTGCCTAGGAGTAGGCTGAATCAATCGCTGCAAGGGGTGAACAGCAGTATGGGACAGGCTCGGGCAAGGCAAGGGCCGCTCGGGTTATCGCTTCTCGGCCTTTTGGCTAAGATCAAGTGTAGTATCTGTTCTTATCAGTTTAATATCTGATACGTCCCCTATCTGGGGACCATATATTAAATGGATTTTTAGAACAGGGAGATGGAAATAGAGCTTGCTCTGTCCACTCCACGCATTGACCTGGTATTGCAGTATTTCCAGGACCGGTGCACCCTTCCCTTATGTGTTGACTAAAATCAGATTCCAAAAGTGCTATTTGTGTTTGCTATTGTTTTTGTCTTTCTGATGGGATCTCCCCTTTTAATCCCATTATTTCAACACCTGTTGGACAATGCATTTGTACAGTCATGTGTGATAATGAGCTCATTTATTAAATGCAATTAATTAATACATTGCCACCTCTTGTTGTGTGTGTGTCTTCTGTGTTTCTGTGTTTCCGGCATTTCACATTGGAACAGCTCATTCACCTTCCTTGTCTTCTCTCCGCCCTCCCTCCTAGGTAGGTTAAAGAGCTGCACCTGAGCCAGCCACTGATTGATGCAGCACCACAGTCAAATAGCGGAGTGGAGTAGGGGAACAGCAAACAGCCATTAAAGCCGCCCGCCCGCCCGCCCGCCCGCCTGCCTGCCTGCCTGCCTGCCTGCCCGCCACAATGGACCTACCTGTGTACACTACATGGATGTGATGGAATGTACTGTCGTCCCTACATTTCAAGAAGAAGTAAGAATTGCAGTTGCAACAAAGCCTTGCTTGCCTACAAAGAGAGCAGCAATTTGGATTTGTTACTATGTTACCTAGAAGAATAACAAACTGTGCAAGGATGGAGGTTGTAGGAGCAAAGAGAAGTTGTCTGTAAAGTTGGTGGATGCTTATTTTCCATTTTGCAGTCCCTTGTCTCCCTCTTGTGGCCTCCTGGAGGCAAATAAATGTGCAAAAAAAAGACAGCCTGGCGGCCGGCTGTTGCAGTGTTGCCCTCTCAGGCAACACTGAGTGACTGACTGAGCCGCACCGTCTTATATAAAGTTCAGACGGAACTTTGCACGTGTCATAGTGGAGCCCTCAGGATTCCAGAGCCAGCTTTCTGACATCATAATGGGGCCTGCCTCAGAGATAAAAGCCTGGGCCCAGGCAGTGTTGGTCAGTGCTGCTCAGCAGGCAGCACCGGACTGGACTGGATTAAAGCTGATACAAGGTGTGAAGGAACAAGGGGTGGCTGTGGGCATGCACTTGCTGCCGCTGCCAGTGTTTATCTGCATGGCAGGAGGGCATTTGGGCGTTGCCAGGAAGGCGTTTTTATGTAGATTCCTCCTCTTTCAGCACTGCATTGTGGTGCAAGCAAAAGAAGCAAATCCTGTGTAGCTTCCTCTCCGGCCTTTATTCACCTCCCGCTTAGTAGCTGTAAATGTGTGTGAGCCTGCAGGGCCCCATGGAATTGCCTAGGAGTAGGCTGAATCAATCGCTGCAAGGGGTGAACAGCAGTATGGGACAGGCTCGGGCAAGGCAAGGGCCGCTCGGGTTATCGCTTCTCGGCCTTTTGGCTAAGATCAAGTGTAGTATCTGTTCTTATCAGTTTAATATCTGATACGTCCCCTATCTGGGGACCATATATTAAATGGATTTTTAGAACAGGGAGATGGAAATAGAGCTTGCTCTGTCCACTCCACGCATTGACCTGGTATTGCAGTATTTCCAGGACCGGTGCACCCTTCCCTTATGTGTTGACTAAAATCAGATTCCAAAAGTGCTATTTGTGTTTGCTATTGTTTTTGTCTTTCTGATGGGATCTCCCCTTTTAATCCCATTATTTCAACACCTGTTGGACAATGCATTTGTACAGTCATGTGTGATAATGAGCTCATTTATTAAATGCAATTAATTAATACATTGCCACCTCTTGTTGTGTGTGTGTCTTCTGTGTTTCTGTGTTTCCGGCATTTCACATTGGAACAGCTCATTCACCTTCCTTGTCTTCTCTCCGCCCTCCCTCCTAGGTAGGTTAAAGAGCTGCACCTGAGCCAGCCACTGATTGATGCAGCACCACAGTCAAATAGCGGAGTGGAGTAGGGGAACAGCAAACAGCCATTAAAGCCGCCCGCCCGCCCGCCCGCCCGCCTGCCTGCCTGCCTGCCTGCCTGCCCGCCACAATGGACCTACCTGTGTACACTACATGGATGTGATGGAATGTACTGTCGTCCCTACATTTCAAGAAGAAGTAAGAATTGCAGTTGCAACAAAGCCTTGCTTGCCTACAAAGAGAGCAGCAATTTGGATTTGTTACTATGTTACCTAGAAGAATAACAAACTGTGCAAGGATGGAGGTTGTAGGAGCAAAGAGAAGTTGTCTGTAAAGTTGGTGGATGCTTATTTTCCATTTTGCAGTCCCTTGTCTCCCTCTTGTGGCCTCCTGGAGGCAAATAAATGTGCAAAAAAAAGACAGCCTGGCGGCCGGCTGTTGCAGTGTTGCCCTCTCAGGCAACACTGAGTGACTGACTGAGCCGCACCGTCTTATATAAAGTTCAGACGGAACTTTGCACGTGTCATAGTGGAGCCCTCAGGATTCCAGAGCCAGCTTTCTGACATCATAATGGGGCCTGCCTCAGAGATAAAAGCCTGGGCCCAGGCAGTGTTGGTCAGTGCTGCTCAGCAGGCAGCACCGGACTGGACTGGATTAAAGCTGATACAAGGTGTGAAGGAACAAGGGGTGGCTGTGGGCATGCACTTGCTGCCGCTGCCAGTGTTTATCTGCATGGCAGGAGGGCATTTGGGCGTTGCCAGGAAGGCGTTTTTATGTAGATTCCTCCTCTTTCAGCACTGCATTGTGGTGCAAGCAAAAGAAGCAAATCCTGTGTAGCTTCCTCTCCGGCCTTTATTCACCTCCCGCTTAGTAGCTGTAAATGTGTGTGAGCCTGCAGGGCCCCATGGAATTGCCTAGGAGTAGGCTGAATCAATCGCTGCAAGGGGTGAACAGCAGTATGGGACAGGCTCGGGCAAGGCAAGGGCCGCTCGGGTTATCGCTTCTCGGCCTTTTGGCTAAGATCAAGTGTAGTATCTGTTCTTATCAGTTTAATATCTGATACGTCCCCTATCTGGGGACCATATATTAAATGGATTTTTAGAACAGGGAGATGGAAATAGAGCTTGCTCTGTCCACTCCACGCATTGACCTGGTATTGCAGTATTTCCAGGACCGGTGCACCCTTCCCTTATGTGTTGACTAAAATCAGATTCCAAAAGTGCTATTTGTGTTTGCTATTGTTTTTGTCTTTCTGATGGGATCTCCCCTTTTAATCCCATTATTTCAACACCTGTTGGACAATGCATTTGTACAGTCATGTGTGATAATGAGCTCATTTATTAAATGCAATTAATTAATACATTGCCACCTCTTGTTGTGTGTGTGTCTTCTGTGTTTCTGTGTTTCCGGCATTTCACATTGGAACAGCTCATTCACCTTCCTTGTCTTCTCTCCGCCCTCCCTCCTAGGTAGGTTAAAGAGCTGCACCTGAGCCAGCCACTGATTGATGCAGCACCACAGTCAAATAGCGGAGTGGAGTAGGGGAACAGCAAACAGCCATTAAAGCCGCCCGCCCGCCCGCCCGCCCGCCTGCCTGCCTGCCTGCCTGCCTGCCCGCCACAATGGACCTACCTGTGTACACTACATGGATGTGATGGAATGTACTGTCGTCCCTACATTTCAAGAAGAAGTAAGAATTGCAGTTGCAACAAAGCCTTGCTTGCCTACAAAGAGAGCAGCAATTTGGATTTGTTACTATGTTACCTAGAAGAATAACAAACTGTGCAAGGATGGAGGTTGTAGGAGCAAAGAGAAGTTGTCTGTAAAGTTGGTGGATGCTTATTTTCCATTTTGCAGTCCCTTGTCTCCCTCTTGTGGCCTCCTGGAGGCAAATAAATGTGCAAAAAAAAGACAGCCTGGCGGCCGGCTGTTGCAGTGTTGCCCTCTCAGGCAACACTGAGTGACTGACTGAGCCGCACCGTCTTATATAAAGTTCAGACGGAACTTTGCACGTGTCATAGTGGAGCCCTCAGGATTCCAGAGCCAGCTTTCTGACATCATAATGGGGCCTGCCTCAGAGATAAAAGCCTGGGCCCAGGCAGTGTTGGTCAGTGCTGCTCAGCAGGCAGCACCGGACTGGACTGGATTAAAGCTGATACAAGGTGTGAAGGAACAAGGGGTGGCTGTGGGCATGCACTTGCTGCCGCTGCCAGTGTTTATCTGCATGGCAGGAGGGCATTTGGGCGTTGCCAGGAAGGCGTTTTTATGTAGATTCCTCCTCTTTCAGCACTGCATTGTGGTGCAAGCAAAAGAAGCAAATCCTGTGTAGCTTCCTCTCCGGCCTTTATTCACCTCCCGCTTAGTAGCTGTAAATGTGTGTGAGCCTGCAGGGCCCCATGGAATTGCCTAGGAGTAGGCTGAATCAATCGCTGCAAGGGGTGAACAGCAGTATGGGACAGGCTCGGGCAAGGCAAGGGCCGCTCGGGTTATCGCTTCTCGGCCTTTTGGCTAAGATCAAGTGTAGTATCTGTTCTTATCAGTTTAATATCTGATACGTCCCCTATCTGGGGACCATATATTAAATGGATTTTTAGAACAGGGAGATGGAAATAGAGCTTGCTCTGTCCACTCCACGCATTGACCTGGTATTGCAGTATTTCCAGGACCGGTGCACCCTTCCCTTATGTGTTGACTAAAATCAGATTCCAAAAGTGCTATTTGTGTTTGCTATTGTTTTTGTCTTTCTGATGGGATCTCCCCTTTTAATCCCATTATTTCAACACCTGTTGGACAATGCATTTGTACAGTCATGTGTGATAATGAGCTCATTTATTAAATGCAATTAATTAATACATTGCCACCTCTTGTTGTGTGTGTGTCTTCTGTGTTTCTGTGTTTCCGGCATTTCACATTGGAACAGCTCATTCACCTTCCTTGTCTTCTCTCCGCCCTCCCTCCTAGGTAGGTTAAAGAGCTGCACCTGAGCCAGCCACTGATTGATGCAGCACCACAGTCAAATAGCGGAGTGGAGTAGGGGAACAGCAAACAGCCATTAAAGCCGCCCGCCCGCCCGCCCGCCCGCCTGCCTGCCTGCCTGCCTGCCTGCCCGCCACAATGGACCTACCTGTGTACACTACATGGATGTGATGGAATGTACTGTCGTCCCTACATTTCAAGAAGAAGTAAGAATTGCAGTTGCAACAAAGCCTTGCTTGCCTACAAAGAGAGCAGCAATTTGGATTTGTTACTATGTTACCTAGAAGAATAACAAACTGTGCAAGGATGGAGGTTGTAGGAGCAAAGAGAAGTTGTCTGTAAAGTTGGTGGATGCTTATTTTCCATTTTGCAGTCCCTTGTCTCCCTCTTGTGGCCTCCTGGAGGCAAATAAATGTGCAAAAAAAAGACAGCCTGGCGGCCGGCTGTTGCAGTGTTGCCCTCTCAGGCAACACTGAGTGACTGACTGAGCCGCACCGTCTTATATAAAGTTCAGACGGAACTTTGCACGTGTCATAGTGGAGCCCTCAGGATTCCAGAGCCAGCTTTCTGACATCATAATGGGGCCTGCCTCAGAGATAAAAGCCTGGGCCCAGGCAGTGTTGGTCAGTGCTGCTCAGCAGGCAGCACCGGACTGGACTGGATTAAAGCTGATACAAGGTGTGAAGGAACAAGGGGTGGCTGTGGGCATGCACTTGCTGCCGCTGCCAGTGTTTATCTGCATGGCAGGAGGGCATTTGGGCGTTGCCAGGAAGGCGTTTTTATGTAGATTCCTCCTCTTTCAGCACTGCATTGTGGTGCAAGCAAAAGAAGCAAATCCTGTGTAGCTTCCTCTCCGGCCTTTATTCACCTCCCGCTTAGTAGCTGTAAATGTGTGTGAGCCTGCAGGGCCCCATGGAATTGCCTAGGAGTAGGCTGAATCAATCGCTGCAAGGGGTGAACAGCAGTATGGGACAGGCTCGGGCAAGGCAAGGGCCGCTCGGGTTATCGCTTCTCGGCCTTTTGGCTAAGATCAAGTGTAGTATCTGTTCTTATCAGTTTAATATCTGATACGTCCCCTATCTGGGGACCATATATTAAATGGATTTTTAGAACAGGGAGATGGAAATAGAGCTTGCTCTGTCCACTCCACGCATTGACCTGGTATTGCAGTATTTCCAGGACCGGTGCACCCTTCCCTTATGTGTTGACTAAAATCAGATTCCAAAAGTGCTATTTGTGTTTGCTATTGTTTTTGTCTTTCTGATGGGATCTCCCCTTTTAATCCCATTATTTCAACACCTGTTGGACAATGCATTTGTACAGTCATGTGTGATAATGAGCTCATTTATTAAATGCAATTAATTAATACATTGCCACCTCTTGTTGTGTGTGTGTCTTCTGTGTTTCTGTGTTTCCGGCATTTCACATTGGAACAGCTCATTCACCTTCCTTGTCTTCTCTCCGCCCTCCCTCCTAGGTAGGTTAAAGAGCTGCACCTGAGCCAGCCACTGATTGATGCAGCACCACAGTCAAATAGCGGAGTGGAGTAGGGGAACAGCAAACAGCCATTAAAGCCGCCCGCCCGCCCGCCCGCCCGCCTGCCTGCCTGCCTGCCTGCCTGCCCGCCACAATGGACCTACCTGTGTACACTACATGGATGTGATGGAATGTACTGTCGTCCCTACATTTCAAGAAGAAGTAAGAATTGCAGTTGCAACAAAGCCTTGCTTGCCTACAAAGAGAGCAGCAATTTGGATTTGTTACTATGTTACCTAGAAGAATAACAAACTGTGCAAGGATGGAGGTTGTAGGAGCAAAGAGAAGTTGTCTGTAAAGTTGGTGGATGCTTATTTTCCATTTTGCAGTCCCTTGTCTCCCTCTTGTGGCCTCCTGGAGGCAAATAAATGTGCAAAAAAAAGACAGCCTGGCGGCCGGCTGTTGCAGTGTTGCCCTCTCAGGCAACACTGAGTGACTGACTGAGCCGCACCGTCTTATATAAAGTTCAGACGGAACTTTGCACGTGTCATAGTGGAGCCCTCAGGATTCCAGAGCCAGCTTTCTGACATCATAATGGGGCCTGCCTCAGAGATAAAAGCCTGGGCCCAGGCAGTGTTGGTCAGTGCTGCTCAGCAGGCAGCACCGGACTGGACTGGATTAAAGCTGATACAAGGTGTGAAGGAACAAGGGGTGGCTGTGGGCATGCACTTGCTGCCGCTGCCAGTGTTTATCTGCATGGCAGGAGGGCATTTGGGCGTTGCCAGGAAGGCGTTTTTATGTAGATTCCTCCTCTTTCAGCACTGCATTGTGGTGCAAGCAAAAGAAGCAAATCCTGTGTAGCTTCCTCTCCGGCCTTTATTCACCTCCCGCTTAGTAGCTGTAAATGTGTGTGAGCCTGCAGGGCCCCATGGAATTGCCTAGGAGTAGGCTGAATCAATCGCTGCAAGGGGTGAACAGCAGTATGGGACAGGCTCGGGCAAGGCAAGGGCCGCTCGGGTTATCGCTTCTCGGCCTTTTGGCTAAGATCAAGTGTAGTATCTGTTCTTATCAGTTTAATATCTGATACGTCCCCTATCTGGGGACCATATATTAAATGGATTTTTAGAACAGGGAGATGGAAATAGAGCTTGCTCTGTCCACTCCACGCATTGACCTGGTATTGCAGTATTTCCAGGACCGGTGCACCCTTCCCTTATGTGTTGACTAAAATCAGATTCCAAAAGTGCTATTTGTGTTTGCTATTGTTTTTGTCTTTCTGATGGGATCTCCCCTTTTAATCCCATTATTTCAACACCTGTTGGACAATGCATTTGTACAGTCATGTGTGATAATGAGCTCATTTATTAAATGCAATTAATTAATACATTGCCACCTCTTGTTGTGTGTGTGTCTTCTGTGTTTCTGTGTTTCCGGCATTTCACATTGGAACAGCTCATTCACCTTCCTTGTCTTCTCTCCGCCCTCCCTCCTAGGTAGGTTAAAGAGCTGCACCTGAGCCAGCCACTGATTGATGCAGCACCACAGTCAAATAGCGGAGTGGAGTAGGGGAACAGCAAACAGCCATTAAAGCCGCCCGCCCGCCCGCCCGCCCGCCTGCCTGCCTGCCTGCCTGCCTGCCCGCCACAATGGACCTACCTGTGTACACTACATGGATGTGATGGAATGTACTGTCGTCCCTACATTTCAAGAAGAAGTAAGAATTGCAGTTGCAACAAAGCCTTGCTTGCCTACAAAGAGAGCAGCAATTTGGATTTGTTACTATGTTACCTAGAAGAATAACAAACTGTGCAAGGATGGAGGTTGTAGGAGCAAAGAGAAGTTGTCTGTAAAGTTGGTGGATGCTTATTTTCCATTTTGCAGTCCCTTGTCTCCCTCTTGTGGCCTCCTGGAGGCAAATAAATGTGCAAAAAAAAGACAGCCTGGCGGCCGGCTGTTGCAGTGTTGCCCTCTCAGGCAACACTGAGTGACTGACTGAGCCGCACCGTCTTATATAAAGTTCAGACGGAACTTTGCACGTGTCATAGTGGAGCCCTCAGGATTCCAGAGCCAGCTTTCTGACATCATAATGGGGCCTGCCTCAGAGATAAAAGCCTGGGCCCAGGCAGTGTTGGTCAGTGCTGCTCAGCAGGCAGCACCGGACTGGACTGGATTAAAGCTGATACAAGGTGTGAAGGAACAAGGGGTGGCTGTGGGCATGCACTTGCTGCCGCTGCCAGTGTTTATCTGCATGGCAGGAGGGCATTTGGGCGTTGCCAGGAAGGCGTTTTTATGTAGATTCCTCCTCTTTCAGCACTGCATTGTGGTGCAAGCAAAAGAAGCAAATCCTGTGTAGCTTCCTCTCCGGCCTTTATTCACCTCCCGCTTAGTAGCTGTAAATGTGTGTGAGCCTGCAGGGCCCCATGGAATTGCCTAGGAGTAGGCTGAATCAATCGCTGCAAGGGGTGAACAGCAGTATGGGACAGGCTCGGGCAAGGCAAGGGCCGCTCGGGTTATCGCTTCTCGGCCTTTTGGCTAAGATCAAGTGTAGTATCTGTTCTTATCAGTTTAATATCTGATACGTCCCCTATCTGGGGACCATATATTAAATGGATTTTTAGAACAGGGAGATGGAAATAGAGCTTGCTCTGTCCACTCCACGCATTGACCTGGTATTGCAGTATTTCCAGGACCGGTGCACCCTTCCCTTATGTGTTGACTAAAATCAGATTCCAAAAGTGCTATTTGTGTTTGCTATTGTTTTTGTCTTTCTGATGGGATCTCCCCTTTTAATCCCATTATTTCAACACCTGTTGGACAATGCATTTGTACAGTCATGTGTGATAATGAGCTCATTTATTAAATGCAATTAATTAATACATTGCCACCTCTTGTTGTGTGTGTGTCTTCTGTGTTTCTGTGTTTCCGGCATTTCACATTGGAACAGCTCATTCACCTTCCTTGTCTTCTCTCCGCCCTCCCTCCTAGGTAGGTTAAAGAGCTGCACCTGAGCCAGCCACTGATTGATGCAGCACCACAGTCAAATAGCGGAGTGGAGTAGGGGAACAGCAAACAGCCATTAAAGCCGCCCGCCCGCCCGCCCGCCCGCCTGCCTGCCTGCCTGCCTGCCTGCCCGCCACAATGGACCTACCTGTGTACACTACATGGATGTGATGGAATGTACTGTCGTCCCTACATTTCAAGAAGAAGTAAGAATTGCAGTTGCAACAAAGCCTTGCTTGCCTACAAAGAGAGCAGCAATTTGGATTTGTTACTATGTTACCTAGAAGAATAACAAACTGTGCAAGGATGGAGGTTGTAGGAGCAAAGAGAAGTTGTCTGTAAAGTTGGTGGATGCTTATTTTCCATTTTGCAGTCCCTTGTCTCCCTCTTGTGGCCTCCTGGAGGCAAATAAATGTGCAAAAAAAAGACAGCCTGGCGGCCGGCTGTTGCAGTGTTGCCCTCTCAGGCAACACTGAGTGACTGACTGAGCCGCACCGTCTTATATAAAGTTCAGACGGAACTTTGCACGTGTCATAGTGGAGCCCTCAGGATTCCAGAGCCAGCTTTCTGACATCATAATGGGGCCTGCCTCAGAGATAAAAGCCTGGGCCCAGGCAGTGTTGGTCAGTGCTGCTCAGCAGGCAGCACCGGACTGGACTGGATTAAAGCTGATACAAGGTGTGAAGGAACAAGGGGTGGCTGTGGGCATGCACTTGCTGCCGCTGCCAGTGTTTATCTGCATGGCAGGAGGGCATTTGGGCGTTGCCAGGAAGGCGTTTTTATGTAGATTCCTCCTCTTTCAGCACTGCATTGTGGTGCAAGCAAAAGAAGCAAATCCTGTGTAGCTTCCTCTCCGGCCTTTATTCACCTCCCGCTTAGTAGCTGTAAATGTGTGTGAGCCTGCAGGGCCCCATGGAATTGCCTAGGAGTAGGCTGAATCAATCGCTGCAAGGGGTGAACAGCAGTATGGGACAGGCTCGGGCAAGGCAAGGGCCGCTCGGGTTATCGCTTCTCGGCCTTTTGGCTAAGATCAAGTGTAGTATCTGTTCTTATCAGTTTAATATCTGATACGTCCCCTATCTGGGGACCATATATTAAATGGATTTTTAGAACAGGGAGATGGAAATAGAGCTTGCTCTGTCCACTCCACGCATTGACCTGGTATTGCAGTATTTCCAGGACCGGTGCACCCTTCCCTTATGTGTTGACTAAAATCAGATTCCAAAAGTGCTATTTGTGTTTGCTATTGTTTTTGTCTTTCTGATGGGATCTCCCCTTTTAATCCCATTATTTCAACACCTGTTGGACAATGCATTTGTACAGTCATGTGTGATAATGAGCTCATTTATTAAATGCAATTAATTAATACATTGCCACCTCTTGTTGTGTGTGTGTCTTCTGTGTTTCTGTGTTTCCGGCATTTCACATTGGAACAGCTCATTCACCTTCCTTGTCTTCTCTCCGCCCTCCCTCCTAGGTAGGTTAAAGAGCTGCACCTGAGCCAGCCACTGATTGATGCAGCACCACAGTCAAATAGCGGAGTGGAGTAGGGGAACAGCAAACAGCCATTAAAGCCGCCCGCCCGCCCGCCCGCCCGCCTGCCTGCCTGCCTGCCTGCCTGCCCGCCACAATGGACCTACCTGTGTACACTACATGGATGTGATGGAATGTACTGTCGTCCCTACATTTCAAGAAGAAGTAAGAATTGCAGTTGCAACAAAGCCTTGCTTGCCTACAAAGAGAGCAGCAATTTGGATTTGTTACTATGTTACCTAGAAGAATAACAAACTGTGCAAGGATGGAGGTTGTAGGAGCAAAGAGAAGTTGTCTGTAAAGTTGGTGGATGCTTATTTTCCATTTTGCAGTCCCTTGTCTCCCTCTTGTGGCCTCCTGGAGGCAAATAAATGTGCAAAAAAAAGACAGCCTGGCGGCCGGCTGTTGCAGTGTTGCCCTCTCAGGCAACACTGAGTGACTGACTGAGCCGCACCGTCTTATATAAAGTTCAGACGGAACTTTGCACGTGTCATAGTGGAGCCCTCAGGATTCCAGAGCCAGCTTTCTGACATCATAATGGGGCCTGCCTCAGAGATAAAAGCCTGGGCCCAGGCAGTGTTGGTCAGTGCTGCTCAGCAGGCAGCACCGGACTGGACTGGATTAAAGCTGATACAAGGTGTGAAGGAACAAGGGGTGGCTGTGGGCATGCACTTGCTGCCGCTGCCAGTGTTTATCTGCATGGCAGGAGGGCATTTGGGCGTTGCCAGGAAGGCGTTTTTATGTAGATTCCTCCTCTTTCAGCACTGCATTGTGGTGCAAGCAAAAGAAGCAAATCCTGTGTAGCTTCCTCTCCGGCCTTTATTCACCTCCCGCTTAGTAGCTGTAAATGTGTGTGAGCCTGCAGGGCCCCATGGAATTGCCTAGGAGTAGGCTGAATCAATCGCTGCAAGGGGTGAACAGCAGTATGGGACAGGCTCGGGCAAGGCAAGGGCCGCTCGGGTTATCGCTTCTCGGCCTTTTGGCTAAGATCAAGTGTAGTATCTGTTCTTATCAGTTTAATATCTGATACGTCCCCTATCTGGGGACCATATATTAAATGGATTTTTAGAACAGGGAGATGGAAATAGAGCTTGCTCTGTCCACTCCACGCATTGACCTGGTATTGCAGTATTTCCAGGACCGGTGCACCCTTCCCTTATGTGTTGACTAAAATCAGATTCCAAAAGTGCTATTTGTGTTTGCTATTGTTTTTGTCTTTCTGATGGGATCTCCCCTTTTAATCCCATTATTTCAACACCTGTTGGACAATGCATTTGTACAGTCATGTGTGATAATGAGCTCATTTATTAAATGCAATTAATTAATACATTGCCACCTCTTGTTGTGTGTGTGTCTTCTGTGTTTCTGTGTTTCCGGCATTTCACATTGGAACAGCTCATTCACCTTCCTTGTCTTCTCTCCGCCCTCCCTCCTAGGTAGGTTAAAGAGCTGCACCTGAGCCAGCCACTGATTGATGCAGCACCACAGTCAAATAGCGGAGTGGAGTAGGGGAACAGCAAACAGCCATTAAAGCCGCCCGCCCGCCCGCCCGCCCGCCTGCCTGCCTGCCTGCCTGCCTGCCCGCCACAATGGACCTACCTGTGTACACTACATGGATGTGATGGAATGTACTGTCGTCCCTACATTTCAAGAAGAAGTAAGAATTGCAGTTGCAACAAAGCCTTGCTTGCCTACAAAGAGAGCAGCAATTTGGATTTGTTACTATGTTACCTAGAAGAATAACAAACTGTGCAAGGATGGAGGTTGTAGGAGCAAAGAGAAGTTGTCTGTAAAGTTGGTGGATGCTTATTTTCCATTTTGCAGTCCCTTGTCTCCCTCTTGTGGCCTCCTGGAGGCAAATAAATGTGCAAAAAAAAGACAGCCTGGCGGCCGGCTGTTGCAGTGTTGCCCTCTCAGGCAACACTGAGTGACTGACTGAGCCGCACCGTCTTATATAAAGTTCAGACGGAACTTTGCACGTGTCATAGTGGAGCCCTCAGGATTCCAGAGCCAGCTTTCTGACATCATAATGGGGCCTGCCTCAGAGATAAAAGCCTGGGCCCAGGCAGTGTTGGTCAGTGCTGCTCAGCAGGCAGCACCGGACTGGACTGGATTAAAGCTGATACAAGGTGTGAAGGAACAAGGGGTGGCTGTGGGCATGCACTTGCTGCCGCTGCCAGTGTTTATCTGCATGGCAGGAGGGCATTTGGGCGTTGCCAGGAAGGCGTTTTTATGTAGATTCCTCCTCTTTCAGCACTGCATTGTGGTGCAAGCAAAAGAAGCAAATCCTGTGTAGCTTCCTCTCCGGCCTTTATTCACCTCCCGCTTAGTAGCTGTAAATGTGTGTGAGCCTGCAGGGCCCCATGGAATTGCCTAGGAGTAGGCTGAATCAATCGCTGCAAGGGGTGAACAGCAGTATGGGACAGGCTCGGGCAAGGCAAGGGCCGCTCGGGTTATCGCTTCTCGGCCTTTTGGCTAAGATCAAGTGTAGTATCTGTTCTTATCAGTTTAATATCTGATACGTCCCCTATCTGGGGACCATATATTAAATGGATTTTTAGAACAGGGAGATGGAAATAGAGCTTGCTCTGTCCACTCCACGCATTGACCTGGTATTGCAGTATTTCCAGGACCGGTGCACCCTTCCCTTATGTGTTGACTAAAATCAGATTCCAAAAGTGCTATTTGTGTTTGCTATTGTTTTTGTCTTTCTGATGGGATCTCCCCTTTTAATCCCATTATTTCAACACCTGTTGGACAATGCATTTGTACAGTCATGTGTGATAATGAGCTCATTTATTAAATGCAATTAATTAATACATTGCCACCTCTTGTTGTGTGTGTGTCTTCTGTGTTTCTGTGTTTCCGGCATTTCACATTGGAACAGCTCATTCACCTTCCTTGTCTTCTCTCCGCCCTCCCTCCTAGGTAGGTTAAAGAGCTGCACCTGAGCCCAGCCACTGATTGATGCAGCACCACAGTCAAATAGCGGAGTGGAGTAGGGGAACAGCAAACAGCCATTAAAGCCGCCCGCCCGCCCGCCCGCCCGCCTGCCTGCCTGCCTGCCTGCCTGCCCGCCACAATGGACCTACCTGTGTACACTACATGGATGTGATGGAATGTACTGTCGTCCCTACATTTCAAGAAGAAGTAAGAATTGCAGTTGCAACAAAGCCTTGCTTGCCTACAAAGAGAGCAGCAATTTGGATTTGTTACTATGTTACCTAGAAGAATAACAAACTGTGCAAGGATGGAGGTTGTAGGAGCAAAGAGAAGTTGTCTGTAAAGTTGGTGGATGCTTATTTTCCATTTTGCAGTCCCTTGTCTCCCTCTTGTGGCCTCCTGGAGGCAAATAAATGTGCAAAAAAAAGACAGCCTGGCGGCCGGCTGTTGCAGTGTTGCCCTCTCAGGCAACACTGAGTGACTGACTGAGCCGCACCGTCTTATATAAAGTTCAGACGGAACTTTGCACGTGTCATAGTGGAGCCCTCAGGATTCCCAGCTTTCTGACATCATAATGGGGCCTGCCTCAGAGATAAAAGCCTGGGCCCAGGCAGTGTTGGTCAGTGCTGCTCAGCAGGCAGCACCGGACTGGACTGGATTAAAGCTGATACAAGGTGTGAAGGAACAAGGGGTGGCTGTGGGCATGCACTTGCTGCCGCTGCCAGTGTTTATCTGCATGGCAGGAGGGCATTTGGGCGTTGCCAGGAAGGCGTTTTTATGTAGATTCCTCCTCTTTCAGCACTGCATTGTGGTGCAAGCAAAAGAAGCAAATCCTGTGTAGCTTCCTCTCCGGCCTTTATTCACCTCCCGCTTAGTAGCTGTAAATGTGTGTGAGCCTGCAGGGCCCCATGGAATTGCCTAGGAGTAGGCTGAATCAATCGCTGCAAGGGGTGAACAGCAGTATGGGACAGGCTCGGGCAAGGCAAGGGCCGCTCGGGTTATCGCTTCTCGGCCTTTTGGCTCAGATCAGGTTTATTGCCTGGTCTGGGCCGGGGGTTCGGTCTTTCGTGGAGTCCTCTCCGACGTTTTTGGGAGCGATCATCGTGCCGTTGGGCATTCCTCATCAAGATGGCAGCTGTGCGGAATACAATTCGTTTTGTGGTGAATGAGCAGAGGAGAGAAGAAGTGGATACTGGGCACATCATTGAGAACATCCTTCTGGACCTGGCTGGAGTCACATTGGTAGAGGTATTCTGTATCCAAGCTTTCAGCAATATTGCTACGTATGACGTATCCTTTTTTGAGGCCGCCTACTGTCTAAATGTTTTTCAGTTGCTCAAGGAGAAACATATGCATGAGGCTTTAAAATCTATTGAAGTGCTACCTCTTTTCTCAGCAGTGGAGAAATGTATTACCATCCACATGTATAACCCATTTCTGGATAGAAGGCTGGTCAGGGCCTTTTTAGCTCACTACTGTACCCATGTTAGAGGAGGTGTGGAGCAGAAGAACCTATGGGGAGTTTTCAATGGTGATATCAAGTACTGGGTCAGGCTGAAACCTGACTCCAGCTGTATTGGAGGAGTGATGAATCCTCCTGCTAATTTTTCCATTGGTGGGAACAAGGGATATCTTTACTACCAAGATATGCCATCATTTTGCAGATCATGTTTTTCCTACGGGCATACTAAAGATGCATGTAAAGGCAAGGTTTGCAGAAATTGCAAGGAAACAGGACATGAGGTTAGTGCATGCATTTCCCCATCCAGGTGTGATATTTGTGGTTTGCCTGGTCATACCTGTAGAAAATGCCCAAAGGTGTTTCCCTTCTTAGGGCAAGAGAGAAGGACATGGGGCAGACAGGTGAGAACAACAAGTTCCCTTGCTGCCTCTTCTGATGTAATTTCAGAGCCTGCTGGCAGTGTTTCTGTGGCTGCTTCTCAGGACCCTGGGAAAGCTGGATTAGGAGAGGTTCTAACCTCACATACTGACAGCATGGAGTTGGGTGTGGTCCCTCCTGCAGAGCCAACTGTTGATGAGACACCTGTGGTTATACCTATGGAAGGTGAAGACACAGCGCCACCTAGTGGGTGTGCATACCCTGATAATGGTGCAAGTATGCAAATTTTGTCTTTCTCTAGCCCAGAGTCAAAAACGGAAGACTCAGCTAAAGTGGAGTGGTCAATATCGGAGGAGGACGAGAAGGAGGCCAGGATGCCTAGTGCCACTAGTGCGGAAATTTTCCACAAAGTTGTCTCAAAAAGGGGGAAATCTGGAAAGGCGGTGAAGAGACTGAAGATTGGTTTGTTGGAAGATTCTGCTCATGCAAATCCTTTCTCATTGCTGGACAGTGACTCTAGTTGTAGCCCTAAGTCATCTGAGGTGGCCTCAGAAGTACCCAGCTCTCCTGGGGAAGGTTTCCTCAGTGAAGTCAATGTGGCAAATCTGGAAAGAGCAATGTATTTCCCTGGGACGTGATATGTTCTGGCTATTTCATGGCTTGCTTTTCCACTAACCATACTATGCCCGCATGTCTTTGAGATTAAAGATTGTCTCACAAAATGTACGGGTGTTCTCCTCTGCTCACAAGCGTGCTGCAGTCCTGGACTTTTTGGCCTCTAAGGGCAGTGACATTGTTTGCGTACAAGAATGTGGTTTATCAAAAATGCCTAGGAAAGAAGAATGGAAGTTTGGGGAAGCAATTTGGTCCTTTTCTTCCACAAATAGGAATGATGGAATTGGTATTCTCTTCAAAAATAATGAGTTTGTCATCAAACAGACTCAGATCATTCAGGAAGGAAGATGTGTCTGTGTGTTACTATCCTATAAGGGATGGCAGTTTAGGCTTATCAATATCTATGGCCATGCTGTGAAATCTGATAGGTTGGCACTTTTTGATAGTTTAAAATTTTTTCTACATGGTAAAGTTCCTGTTATTATTGTCGGTGATATTAACTGTATCCTGGAGAAGCAGGCCCGAGCTGGATCCACAGAGTCTAATGTGGACGCTACCGGAAGTTTGTGGAATAAAATTTTGCAGGACTTTGCTTTGCAGGACGCTGTCACCAGGAAACCAGGTCCATTTACGTACCATGCCGATGACGGAAGAACGGATTCTCGTCTGGACTTTTTCTTTTTTTCTATTTCAGCAATGAAATGTGTAGATTATGCGCAGGAGAGAGTGTGGTTTTCAGATCACGAGTGTTTGTTGGGGGTTTTTGTTATAAATAATTTCTTTTATGGTAGAGGGGTATGGAAGATGAATGTTAGTTTTCTGAGTGATGAAAGGGTAAAAACTAGGTTTGGGAAAAAATATGGGTTTTGGGTTAGGAAGAAAAGTTCTTTCTCTAATGTGTGTGAATGGTGGGTATGGGTGAAAAAAAAGATTGGTGGGTTTTTTAGACAGATAGGATATAGAAGAGCGAGAAGGAAAAGATTGCAATATTCACGCTTTAATATGCGGATGACGTTCCTTCAACAATGTAAAAATTTGGGTATGGATGTAAGACACGATTTGGAAAAAACAAAAAAAGATATTAAGGAGTGGTTCCGAGAGAAAGGGAAAGAAATAATATTTAGGTCTAAGGTGGAGGTTAGAGATAATCACGAGAAGTGCACTAGATTTTTCTTTAAAAAAATGTGTGGTGGGAAAAGTGGTATGAATGTGTTATTGGATAAGGATGATAAAGAGGTGTTTGGTAAGGATGTGATTGATGTGGTGTCTGATTTTTATAAACAACTGTATGATGTGAAGAAGTGTGATCTGGGTGACGATGATGAGTTTTTGGATATTGTGTGTAATTTTGTTCCTGAAAGTGAATGTGAGCTTTTGCTTGGTGAGATTATGGATGGTGAAGTAAAGGATGTGGTGGGAAGTATGGCCAAAAATAAGTCTCCAGGGACCGATGGAATACCAGCTGATTTCTATGGGAAATATTGGGATATAATTGGGAAGGATGTTATTGATGTTATGAGAGTGTTGTTTTCTGGGACGAATATGTGTGATGTGATGAAGAAGGGTATGGTAGTTCTGTTGCATAAAAAAGGAGATAAGAGACGGTTAGAAAATTGGCGACCAATTACTTTGCTGAATACGGATTATAAAATTTTTGCCAAGCTGATTGCGAATCGTATGAGAGATGTGATTGGGTGTGTAATTGATGAGGATCAGGTATGTGCGGTACCGAAAAGGAAATTGCATGAGAACGTGGCGTTGGTGCGGGACATGCTTGAGGATTGTAAGGGTCGGAATAAGAAGGTGATTGTGTGTGCGTTAGATTTTGAGAAAGCGTTTGATCGTGTGGCGCATGTGTTTTTGTTCAAAGTGTTAGAGAGAATGGGTTTTCCGGTTCAGTTTGTGAGTTTGTTGAAGAAATTATACGCGAATGCAAAGAGTTGTGTGCAGGTGAATGGGTTTTTTTCAGAATCATTTAGTATTATGTCTGGTGTGCGACAGGGTTGTCCGTTGTCTCCCATCCTTTTTATTTGTGCGATTGAACCATTGTTGCAAATGATTAGAAATGATAAGGTTGTGAAAGGTTTGGTGGTGCCCGGGTGTGATGGAAAGCGTGTGAAAGCTTTGGGATATATGGATGATATTTGTGTATTGTGTGATTCAGTGTATGATATGTCCAGAGTGAAGTTGATTGTAAATATGTTTTGTATTGCGTCTGCTTTTAAAATAAATTGGGGTAAGAGCAAATTTAAAATTTTTTTCAGTAATGAGCGAGTGTGTGATTCTGATATGGAACAGGTGAATGGTGTGAAAATTTTGGGTATTGTGTTTGATGATGAGCTGAAAGGGAAAGAAAGTTGGGATGAGTTAGGTGGTAGGATTGTGCGAAAGTTGGAAATGTGGAGAATGAGGGATCTTTCTTTTTCGGGGAAGGTTTTAATTGTCAAAAGTATTATTCTACCTATGATTTTATATGTTGCTCTGGTTTTTCCTCCTGCTGTTGCTATGTTAAAAAAAGTTAATAGAGTTTTGTTCCTTTTTCTATGGGGGAGCGGGATTGAGAAGGCAAGGAGAGAAATTCTAATGAAAAGCAGACGTAATGGAGGCCTTGATTTCCCAAATTTGGAGATTTTCATTGGAATTAATTGTGTACGTTTTTTTGTAGAGCTTTTATTTAAGGAATCCAAGGCTTCCAGAATGTCTAAATATCTAGCTGGAACGGTGATTCAGCGTCTAAGTTGGGAAAAACGAAATTTATGTAAACCAATTGCTTTCCAGTGCACGGGGTGGTATTTGTATGTAGAAAAATTTATCAAAAAGTTCCAGCTAGAGGATGTAAGAATGGAGAGATTTTTGAGAGAAAAGAATGTTGTGAGAAGTATGTGTATGAATAATGTGATGTGTTCTGTAAATGGTTTGAATTCGATGGAGTCTAAGTCTGTGTGGAAGAAGATTGTTACGTATGATGTGTCAAATAAGCAGAAAGATTTATTATGGATGTCGGTACATGGAGTGTTGCCTGTAAGGAGTGTTCAGAAAAGAAGAGGTTTGGTTGCATCTGAAAGGTGTCCGAGAGAAGGTTGTGGGGATGATGAGGATGTGAGTCATGTGTTTTGGTCGTGTAAGCATGCAAAGGATGTTTGGAAAAAGTTGAGTGGGTTGTGCGAAGAATTGACTGGTTTGAAGAGTTTGACGTATGAAATTGTCTTGTTTGGTTTGTGTAGTTTGGGTAGTGAAAAGGATAGAGTGTTGTGGATTTTTTTGACTTGTGTGAAAGAGGTATTGTGGAATACGAGGAATTTGAATGTGTATAAAAGAGAAGTATTTGAGATGGAGGATGTGGTTAGTATGGTATTGGCTAAATTGTATTTTTATTATAAATGGGATCTAGAAAGAGGTATGGATGCGGAAGGGATATGGCGAATGTTAAAATGGAGGTATTTAGTTTGAGGAATTTTGTTTGATTTATCTTGTATTTGATGGAAAAATAAAATAATGAACCAGAGTGATGAGATTTTTTGAAAAATAGAGAGGTGGTTTGAACAACTACAGTTCTCGGTTTTATTCAAAAAAACCTGAATGGTTTAATAAAAAAAAAAAAAAAAAAAAAAAAAAAATCTGTTCTTATCAGTTTAATATCTGATACGTCCCCTATCTGGGGACCATATATTAAATGGATTTTTAGAACAGGGAGATGGAAATAGAGCTTGCTCTGTCCACTCCACGCATTGACCTGGTATTGCAGTATTTCCAGGACCGGTGCACCCTTCCCTTATGTGTTGACTAAAATCAGATTCCAAAAGTGCTATTTGTGTTTGCTATTGTTTTTGTCTTTCTGATGGGATCTCCCCTTTTAATCCCATTATTTCAACACCTGTTGGACAATGCATTTGTACAGTCATGTGTGATAATGAGCTCATTTATTAAATGCAATTAATTAATACATTGCCACCTCTTGTTGTGTGTGTGTCTTCTGTGTTTCTGTGTTTCCGGCATTTCACATTGGAACAGCTCATTCACCTTCCTTGTCTTCTCTCCGCCCTCCCTCCTAGGTAGGTTAAAGAGCTGCACCTGAGCCAGCCACTGATTGATGCAGCACCACAGTCAAATAGCGGAGTGGAGTAGGGGAACAGCAAACAGCCATTAAAGCCGCCCGCCCGCCCGCCCGCCCGCCTGCCTGCCTGCCTGCCTGCCTGCCCGCCACAATGGACCTACCTGTGTACACTACATGGATGTGATGGAATGTACTGTCGTCCCTACATTTCAAGAAGAAGTAAGAATTGCAGTTGCAACAAAGCCTTGCTTGCCTACAAAGAGAGCAGCAATTTGGATTTGTTACTATGTTACCTAGAAGAATAACAAACTGTGCAAGGATGGAGGTTGTAGGAGCAAAGAGAAGTTGTCTGTAAAGTTGGTGGATGCTTATTTTCCATTTTGCAGTCCCTTGTCTCCCTCTTGTGGCCTCCTGGAGGCAAATAAATGTGCAAAAAAAAGACAGCCTGGCGGCCGGCTGTTGCAGTGTTGCCCTCTCAGGCAACACTGAGTGACTGACTGAGCCGCACCGTCTTATATAAAGTTCAGACGGAACTTTGCACGTGTCATAGTGGAGCCCTCAGGATTCCAGAGCCAGCTTTCTGACATCATAATGGGGCCTGCCTCAGAGATAAAAGCCTGGGCCCAGGCAGTGTTGGTCAGTGCTGCTCAGCAGGCAGCACCGGACTGGACTGGATTAAAGCTGATACAAGGTGTGAAGGAACAAGGGGTGGCTGTGGGCATGCACTTGCTGCCGCTGCCAGTGTTTATCTGCATGGCAGGAGGGCATTTGGGCGTTGCCAGGAAGGCGTTTTTATGTAGATTCCTCCTCTTTCAGCACTGCATTGTGGTGCAAGCAAAAGAAGCAAATCCTGTGTAGCTTCCTCTCCGGCCTTTATTCACCTCCCGCTTAGTAGCTGTAAATGTGTGTGAGCCTGCAGGGCCCCATGGAATTGCCTAGGAGTAGGCTGAATCAATCGCTGCAAGGGGTGAACAGCAGTATGGGACAGGCTCGGGCAAGGCAAGGGCCGCTCGGGTTATCGCTTCTCGGCCTTTTGGCTAAGATCAAGTGTAGTATCTGTTCTTATCAGTTTAATATCTGATACGTCCCCTATCTGGGGACCATATATTAAATGGATTTTTAGAACAGGGAGATGGAAATAGAGCTTGCTCTGTCCACTCCACGCATTGACCTGGTATTGCAGTATTTCCAGGACCGGTGCACCCTTCCCTTATGTGTTGACTAAAATCAGATTCCAAAAGTGCTATTTGTGTTTGCTATTGTTTTTGTCTTTCTGATGGGATCTCCCCTTTTAATCCCATTATTTCAACACCTGTTGGACAATGCATTTGTACAGTCATGTGTGATAATGAGCTCATTTATTAAATGCAATTAATTAATACATTGCCACCTCTTGTTGTGTGTGTGTCTTCTGTGTTTCTGTGTTTCCGGCATTTCACATTGGAACAGCTCATTCACCTTCCTTGTCTTCTCTCCGCCCTCCCTCCTAGGTAGGTTAAAGAGCTGCACCTGAGCCAGCCACTGATTGATGCAGCACCACAGTCAAATAGCGGAGTGGAGTAGGGGAACAGCAAACAGCCATTAAAGCCGCCCGCCCGCCCGCCCGCCCGCCTGCCTGCCTGCCTGCCTGCCTGCCCGCCACAATGGACCTACCTGTGTACACTACATGGATGTGATGGAATGTACTGTCGTCCCTACATTTCAAGAAGAAGTAAGAATTGCAGTTGCAACAAAGCCTTGCTTGCCTACAAAGAGAGCAGCAATTTGGATTTGTTACTATGTTACCTAGAAGAATAACAAACTGTGCAAGGATGGAGGTTGTAGGAGCAAAGAGAAGTTGTCTGTAAAGTTGGTGGATGCTTATTTTCCATTTTGCAGTCCCTTGTCTCCCTCTTGTGGCCTCCTGGAGGCAAATAAATGTGCAAAAAAAAGACAGCCTGGCGGCCGGCTGTTGCAGTGTTGCCCTCTCAGGCAACACTGAGTGACTGACTGAGCCGCACCGTCTTATATAAAGTTCAGACGGAACTTTGCACGTGTCATAGTGGAGCCCTCAGGATTCCAGAGCCAGCTTTCTGACATCATAATGGGGCCTGCCTCAGAGATAAAAGCCTGGGCCCAGGCAGTGTTGGTCAGTGCTGCTCAGCAGGCAGCACCGGACTGGACTGGATTAAAGCTGATACAAGGTGTGAAGGAACAAGGGGTGGCTGTGGGCATGCACTTGCTGCCGCTGCCAGTGTTTATCTGCATGGCAGGAGGGCATTTGGGCGTTGCCAGGAAGGCGTTTTTATGTAGATTCCTCCTCTTTCAGCACTGCATTGTGGTGCAAGCAAAAGAAGCAAATCCTGTGTAGCTTCCTCTCCGGCCTTTATTCACCTCCCGCTTAGTAGCTGTAAATGTGTGTGAGCCTGCAGGGCCCCATGGAATTGCCTAGGAGTAGGCTGAATCAATCGCTGCAAGGGGTGAACAGCAGTATGGGACAGGCTCGGGCAAGGCAAGGGCCGCTCGGGTTATCGCTTCTCGGCCTTTTGGCTAAGATCAAGTGTAGTATCTGTTCTTATCAGTTTAATATCTGATACGTCCCCTATCTGGGGACCATATATTAAATGGATTTTTAGAACAGGGAGATGGAAATAGAGCTTGCTCTGTCCACTCCACGCATTGACCTGGTATTGCAGTATTTCCAGGACCGGTGCACCCTTCCCTTATGTGTTGACTAAAATCAGATTCCAAAAGTGCTATTTGTGTTTGCTATTGTTTTTGTCTTTCTGATGGGATCTCCCCTTTTAATCCCATTATTTCAACACCTGTTGGACAATGCATTTGTACAGTCATGTGTGATAATGAGCTCATTTATTAAATGCAATTAATTAATACATTGCCACCTCTTGTTGTGTGTGTGTCTTCTGTGTTTCTGTGTTTCCGGCATTTCACATTGGAACAGCTCATTCACCTTCCTTGTCTTCTCTCCGCCCTCCCTCCTAGGTAGGTTAAAGAGCTGCACCTGAGCCAGCCACTGATTGATGCAGCACCACAGTCAAATAGCGGAGTGGAGTAGGGGAACAGCAAACAGCCATTAAAGCCGCCCGCCCGCCCGCCCGCCCGCCTGCCTGCCTGCCTGCCTGCCTGCCCGCCACAATGGACCTACCTGTGTACACTACATGGATGTGATGGAATGTACTGTCGTCCCTACATTTCAAGAAGAAGTAAGAATTGCAGTTGCAACAAAGCCTTGCTTGCCTACAAAGAGAGCAGCAATTTGGATTTGTTACTATGTTACCTAGAAGAATAACAAACTGTGCAAGGATGGAGGTTGTAGGAGCAAAGAGAAGTTGTCTGTAAAGTTGGTGGATGCTTATTTTCCATTTTGCAGTCCCTTGTCTCCCTCTTGTGGCCTCCTGGAGGCAAATAAATGTGCAAAAAAAAGACAGCCTGGCGGCCGGCTGTTGCAGTGTTGCCCTCTCAGGCAACACTGAGTGACTGACTGAGCCGCACCGTCTTATATAAAGTTCAGACGGAACTTTGCACGTGTCATAGTGGAGCCCTCAGGATTCCAGAGCCAGCTTTCTGACATCATAATGGGGCCTGCCTCAGAGATAAAAGCCTGGGCCCAGGCAGTGTTGGTCAGTGCTGCTCGCTCAGCAGGCAGCACCGGACTGGACTGGATTAAAGCTGATACAAGGTGTGAAGGAACAAGGGGTGGCTGTGGGCATGCACTTGCTGCCGCTGCCAGTGTTTATCTGCATGGCAGGAGGGCATTTGGGCGTTGCCAGGAAGGCGTTTTTATGTAGATTCCTCCTCTTTCAGCACTGCATTGTGGTGCAAGCAAAAGAAGCAAATCCTGTGTAGCTTCCTCTCCGGCCTTTATTCACCTCCCGCTTAGTAGCTGTAAATGTGTGTGAGCCTGCAGGGCCCCATGGAATTGCCTAGGAGTAGGCTGAATCAATCGCTGCAAGGGGTGAACAGCAGTATGGGACAGGCTCGGGCAAGGCAAGGGCCGCTCGGGTTATCGCTTCTCGGCCTTTTGGCTAAGATCAAGTGTAGTATCTGTTCTTATCAGTTTAATATCTGATACGTCCCCTATCTGGGGACCATATATTAAATGGATTTTTAGAACAGGGAGATGGAAATAGAGCTTGCTCTGTCCACTCCACGCATTGACCTGGTATTGCAGTATTTCCAGGACCGGTGCACCCTTCCCTTATGTGTTGACTAAAATCAGATTCCAAAAGTGCTATTTGTGTTTGCTATTGTTTTTGTCTTTCTGATGGGATCTCCCCTTTTAATCCCATTATTTCAACACCTGTTGGACAATGCATTTGTACAGTCATGTGTGATAATGAGCTCATTTATTAAATGCAATTAATTAATACATTGCCACCTCTTGTTGTGTGTGTGTCTTCTGTGTTTCTGTGTTTCCGGCATTTCACATTGGAACAGCTCATTCACCTTCCTTGTCTTCTCTCCGCCCTCCCTCCTAGGTAGGTTAAAGAGCTGCACCTGAGCCAGCCACTGATTGATGCAGCACCACAGTCAAATAGCGGAGTGGAGTAGGGGAACAGCAAACAGCCATTAAAGCCGCCCGCCCGCCCGCCCGCCCGCCTGCCTGCCTGCCTGCCTGCCTGCCCGCCACAATGGACCTACCTGTGTACACTACATGGATGTGATGGAATGTACTGTCGTCCCTACATTTCAAGAAGAAGTAAGAATTGCAGTTGCAACAAAGCCTTGCTTGCCTACAAAGAGAGCAGCAATTTGGATTTGTTACTATGTTACCTAGAAGAATAACAAACTGTGCAAGGATGGAGGTTGTAGGAGCAAAGAGAAGTTGTCTGTAAAGTTGGTGGATGCTTATTTTCCATTTTGCAGTCCCTTGTCTCCCTCTTGTGGCCTCCTGGAGGCAAATAAATGTGCAAAAAAAAGACAGCCTGGCGGCCGGCTGTTGCAGTGTTGCCCTCTCAGGCAACACTGAGTGACTGACTGAGCCGCACCGTCTTATATAAAGTTCAGACGGAACTTTGCACGTGTCATAGTGGAGCCCTCAGGATTCCAGAGCCAGCTTTCTGACATCATAATGGGGCCTGCCTCAGAGATAAAAGCCTGGGCCCAGGCAGTGTTGGTCAGTGCTGCTCAGCAGGCAGCACCGGACTGGACTGGATTAAAGCTGATACAAGGTGTGAAGGAACAAGGGGTGGCTGTGGGCATGCACTTGCTGCCGCTGCCAGTGTTTATCTGCATGGCAGGAGGGCATTTGGGCGTTGCCAGGAAGGCGTTTTTATGTAGATTCCTCCTCTTTCAGCACTGCATTGTGGTGCAAGCAAAAGAAGCAAATCCTGTGTAGCTTCCTCTCCGGCCTTTATTCACCTCCCGCTTAGTAGCTGTAAATGTGTGTGAGCCTGCAGGGCCCCATGGAATTGCCTAGGAGTAGGCTGAATCAATCGCTGCAAGGGGTGAACAGCAGTATGGGACAGGCTCGGGCAAGGCAAGGGCCGCTCGGGTTATCGCTTCTCGGCCTTTTGGCTAAGATCAAGTGTAGTATCTGTTCTTATCAGTTTAATATCTGATACGTCCCCTATCTGGGGACCATATATTAAATGGATTTTTAGAACAGGGAGATGGAAATAGAGCTTGCTCTGTCCACTCCACGCATTGACCTGGTATTGCAGTATTTCCAGGACCGGTGCACCCTTCCCTTATGTGTTGACTAAAATCAGATTCCAAAAGTGCTATTTGTGTTTGCTATTGTTTTTGTCTTTCTGATGGGATCTCCCCTTTTAATCCCATTATTTCAACACCTGTTGGACAATGCATTTGTACAGTCATGTGTGATAATGAGCTCATTTATTAAATGCAATTAATTAATACATTGCCACCTCTTGTTGTGTGTGTGTCTTCTGTGTTTCTGTGTTTCCGGCATTTCACATTGGAACAGCTCATTCACCTTCCTTGTCTTCTCTCCGCCCTCCCTCCTAGGTAGGTTAAAGAGCTGCACCTGAGCCAGCCACTGATTGATGCAGCACCACAGTCAAATAGCGGAGTGGAGTAGGGGAACAGCAAACAGCCATTAAAGCCGCCCGCCCGCCCGCCCGCCCGCCTGCCTGCCTGCCTGCCTGCCTGCCCGCCACAATGGACCTACCTGTGTACACTACATGGATGTGATGGAATGTACTGTCGTCCCTACATTTCAAGAAGAAGTAAGAATTGCAGTTGCAACAAAGCCTTGCTTGCCTACAAAGAGAGCAGCAATTTGGATTTGTTACTATGTTACCTAGAAGAATAACAAACTGTGCAAGGATGGAGGTTGTAGGAGCAAAGAGAAGTTGTCTGTAAAGTTGGTGGATGCTTATTTTCCATTTTGCAGTCCCTTGTCTCCCTCTTGTGGCCTCCTGGAGGCAAATAAATGTGCAAAAAAAAGACAGCCTGGCGGCCGGCTGTTGCAGTGTTGCCCTCTCAGGCAACACTGAGTGACTGACTGAGCCGCACCGTCTTATATAAAGTTCAGACGGAACTTTGCACGTGTCATAGTGGAGCCCTCAGGATTCCAGAGCCAGCTTTCTGACATCATAATGGGGCCTGCCTCAGAGATAAAAGCCTGGGCCCAGGCAGTGTTGGTCAGTGCTGCTCAGCAGGCAGCACCGGACTGGACTGGATTAAAGCTGATACAAGGTGTGAAGGAACAAGGGGTGGCTGTGGGCATGCACTTGCTGCCGCTGCCAGTGTTTATCTGCATGGCAGGAGGGCATTTGGGCGTTGCCAGGAAGGCGTTTTTATGTAGATTCCTCCTCTTTCAGCACTGCATTGTGGTGCAAGCAAAAGAAGCAAATCCTGTGTAGCTTCCTCTCCGGCCTTTATTCACCTCCCGCTTAGTAGCTGTAAATGTGTGTGAGCCTGCAGGGCCCCATGGAATTGCCTAGGAGTAGGCTGAATCAATCGCTGCAAGGGGTGAACAGCAGTATGGGACAGGCTCGGGCAAGGCAAGGGCCGCTCGGGTTATCGCTTCTCGGCCTTTTGGCTAAGATCAAGTGTAGTATCTGTTCTTATCAGTTTAATATCTGATACGTCCCCTATCTGGGGACCATATATTAAATGGATTTTTAGAACAGGGAGATGGAAATAGAGCTTGCTCTGTCCACTCCACGCATTGACCTGGTATTGCAGTATTTCCAGGACCGGTGCACCCTTCCCTTATGTGTTGACTAAAATCAGATTCCAAAAGTGCTATTTGTGTTTGCTATTGTTTTTGTCTTTCTGATGGGATCTCCCCTTTTAATCCCATTATTTCAACACCTGTTGGACAATGCATTTGTACAGTCATGTGTGATAATGAGCTCATTTATTAAATGCAATTAATTAATACATTGCCACCTCTTGTTGTGTGTGTGTCTTCTGTGTTTCTGTGTTTCCGGCATTTCACATTGGAACAGCTCATTCACCTTCCTTGTCTTCTCTCCGCCCTCCCTCCTAGGTAGGTTAAAGAGCTGCACCTGAGCCAGCCACTGATTGATGCAGCACCACAGTCAAATAGCGGAGTGGAGTAGGGGAACAGCAAACAGCCATTAAAGCCGCCCGCCCGCCCGCCCGCCCGCCTGCCTGCCTGCCTGCCTGCCTGCCCGCCACAATGGACCTACCTGTGTACACTACATGGATGTGATGGAATGTACTGTCGTCCCTACATTTCAAGAAGAAGTA
Organism: Rhinoderma darwinii; assembly: GCF_050947455.1. Lineage (NCBI taxonomy): Eukaryota > Metazoa > Chordata > Amphibia > Anura > Rhinodermatidae > Rhinoderma > Rhinoderma darwinii. Next base: position 77,952 of record NW_027464129.1, read on the forward strand.
AGAATTGCAGTTGCAACAAAGCCTTGCTTGCCTACAAAGAGAGCAGCAATTTGGATTTGTTACTATGTTACCTAGAAGAATAACAAACTGTGCAAGGATGGAGGTTGTAGGAGCAAAGAGAAGTTGTCTGTAAAGTTGGTGGATGCTTATTTTCCATTTTGCAGTCCCTTGTCTCCCTCTTGTGGCCTCCTGGAGGCAAATAAATGTGCAAAAAAAAGACAGCCTGGCGGCCGGCTGTTGCAGTGTTGCCCTCTCAGGCAACACTGAGTGACTGACTGAGCCGCACCGTCTTATATAAAGTTCAGACGGAACTTTGCACGTGTCATAGTGGAGCCCTCAGGATTCCAGAGCCAGCTTTCTGACATCATAATGGGGCCTGCCTCAGAGATAAAAGCCTGGGCCCAGGCAGTGTTGGTCAGTGCTGCTCAGCAGGCAGCACCGGACTGGACTGGATTAAAGCTGATACAAGGTGTGAAGGAACAAGGGGTGGCTGTGGGCATGCACTTGCTGCCGCTGCCAGTGTTTATCTGCATGGCAGGAGGGCATTTGGGCGTTGCCAGGAAGGCGTTTTTATGTAGATTCCTCCTCTTTCAGCACTGCATTGTGGTGCAAGCAAAAGAAGCAAATCCTGTGTAGCTTCCTCTCCGGCCTTTATTCACCTCCCGCTTAGTAGCTGTAAATGTGTGTGAGCCTGCAGGGCCCCATGGAATTGCCTAGGAGTAGGCTGAATCAATCGCTGCAAGGGGTGAACAGCAGTATGGGACAGGCTCGGGCAAGGCAAGGGCCGCTCGGGTTATCGCTTCTCGGCCTTTTGGCTAAGATCAAGTGTAGTATCTGTTCTTATCAGTTTAATATCTGATACGTCCCCTATCTGGGGACCATATATTAAATGGATTTTTAGAACAGGGAGATGGAAATAGAGCTTGCTCTGTCCACTCCACGCATTGACCTGGTATTGCAGTATTTCCAGGACCGGTGCACCCTTCCCTTATGTGTTGACTAAAATCAGATTCCAAAAGTGCTATTTGTGTTTGCTATTGTTTTTGTCTTTCTGATGGGATCTCCCCTTTTAATCCCATTATTTCAACACCTGTTGGACAATGCATTTGTACAGTCATGTGTGATAATGAGCTCATTTATTAAATGCAATTAATTAATACATTGCCACCTCTTGTTGTGTGTGTGTCTTCTGTGTTTCTGTGTTTCCGGCATTTCACATTGGAACAGCTCATTCACCTTCCTTGTCTTCTCTCCGCCCTCCCTCCTAGGTAGGTTAAAGAGCTGCACCTGAGCCAGCCACTGATTGATGCAGCACCACAGTCAAATAGCGGAGTGGAGTAGGGGAACAGCAAACAGCCATTAAAGCCGCCCGCCCGCCCGCCCGCCCGCCTGCCTGCCTGCCTGCCTGCCTGCCCGCCACAATGGACCTACCTGTGTACACTACATGGATGTGATGGAATGTACTGTCGTCCCTACATTTCAAGAAGAAGTAAGAATTGCAGTTGCAACAAAGCCTTGCTTGCCTACAAAGAGAGCAGCAATTTGGATTTGTTACTATGTTACCTAGAAGAATAACAAACTGTGCAAGGATGGAGGTTGTAGGAGCAAAGAGAAGTTGTCTGTAAAGTTGGTGGATGCTTATTTTCCATTTTGCAGTCCCTTGTCTCCCTCTTGTGGCCTCCTGGAGGCAAATAAATGTGCAAAAAAAAGACAGCCTGGCGGCCGGCTGTTGCAGTGTTGCCCTCTCAGGCAACACTGAGTGACTGACTGAGCCGCACCGTCTTATATAAAGTTCAGACGGAACTTTGCACGTGTCATAGTGGAGCCCTCAGGATTCCAGAGCCAGCTTTCTGACATCATAATGGGGCCTGCCTCAGAGATAAAAGCCTGGGCCCAGGCAGTGTTGGTCAGTGCTGCTCAGCAGGCAGCACCGGACTGGACTGGATTAAAGCTGATACAAGGTGTGAACAAGGGGTGGCTGTGGGCATGCACTTGCTGCCGCTGCCAGTGTTTATCTGCATGGCAGGAGGGCATTTGGGCGTTGCCAGGAAGGCGTTTTTATGTAGATTCCTCCTCTTTCAGCACTGCATTGTGGTGCAAGCAAAAGAAGCAAATCCTGTGTAGCTTCCTCTCCGGCCTTTATTCACCTCCCGCTTAGTAGCTGTAAATGTGTGTGAGCCTGCAGGGCCCCATGGAATTGCCTAGGAGTAGGCTGAATCAATCGCTGCAAGGGGTGAACAGCAGTATGGGACAGGCTCGGGCAAGGCAAGGGCCGCTCGGGTTATCGCTTCTCGGCCTTTTGGCTAAGATCAAGTGTAGTATCTGTTCTTATCAGTTTAATATCTGATACGTCCCCTATCTGGGGACCATATATTAAATGGATTTTTAGAACAGGGAGATGGAAATAGAGCTTGCTCTGTCCACTCCACGCATTGACCTGGTATTGCAGTATTTCCAGGACCGGTGCACCCTTCCCTTATGTGTTGACTAAAATCAGATTCCAAAAGTGCTATTTGTGTTTGCTATTGTTTTTGTCTTTCTGATGGGATCTCCCCTTTTAATCCCATTATTTCAACACCTGTTGGACAATGCATTTGTACAGTCATGTGTGATAATGAGCTCATTTATTAAATGCAATTAATTAATACATTGCCACCTCTTGTTGTGTGTGTGTCTTCTGTGTTTCTGTGTTTCCGGCATTTCACATTGGAACAGCTCATTCACCTTCCTTGTCTTCTCTCCGCCCTCCCTCCTAGGTAGGTTAAAGAGCTGCACCTGAGCCAGCCACTGATTGATGCAGCACCACAGTCAAATAGCGGAGTGGAGTAGGGGAACAGCAAACAGCCATTAAAGCCGCCCGCCCGCCCGCCCGCCCGCCTGCCTGCCTGCCTGCCTGCCTGCCCGCCACAATGGACCTACCTGTGTACACTACATGGATGTGATGGAATGTACTGTCGTCCCTACATTTCAAGAAGAAGTAAGAATTGCAGTTGCAACAAAGCCTTGCTTGCCTACAAAGAGAGCAGCAATTTGGATTTGTTACTATGTTACCTAGAAGAATAACAAACTGTGCAAGGATGGAGGTTGTAGGAGCAAAGAGAAGTTGTCTGTAAAGTTGGTGGATGCTTATTTTCCATTTTGCAGTCCCTTGTCTCCCTCTTGTGGCCTCCTGGAGGCAAATAAATGTGCAAAAAAAAGACAGCCTGGCGGCCGGCTGTTGCAGTGTTGCCCTCTCAGGCAACACTGAGTGACTGACTGAGCCGCACCGTCTTATATAAAGTTCAGACGGAACTTTGCACGTGTCATAGTGGAGCCCTCAGGATTCCAGAGCCAGCTTTCTGACATCATAATGGGGCCTGCCTCAGAGATAAAAGCCTGGGCCCAGGCAGTGTTGGTCAGTGCTGCTCAGCAGGCAGCACCGGACTGGACTGGATTAAAGCTGATACAAGGTGTGAAGGAACAAGGGGTGGCTGTGGGCATTTGCTGCCGCTGCCAGTGTTTATCTGCATGGCAGGAGGGCATTTGGGCGTTGCCAGGAAGGCGTTTTTATGTAGATTCCTCCTCTTTCAGCACTGCATTGTGGTGCAAGCAAAAGAAGCAAATCCTGTGTAGCTTCCTCTCCGGCCTTTATTCACCTCCCGCTTAGTAGCTGTAAATGTGTGTGAGCCTGCAGGGCCCCATGGAATTGCCTAGGAGTAGGCTGAATCAATCGCTGCAAGGGGTGAACAGCAGTATGGGACAGGCTCGGGCAAGGCAAGGGCCGCTCGGGTTATCGCTTCTCGGCCTTTTGGCTAAGATCAAGTGTAGTATCTGTTCTTATCAGTTTAATATCTGATACGTCCCCTATCTGGGGACCATATATTAAATGGATTTTTAGAACAGGGAGATGGAAATAGAGCTTGCTCTGTCCACTCCACGCATTGACCTGGTATTGCAGTATTTCCAGGACCGGTGCACCCTTCCCTTATGTGTTGACTAAAATCAGATTCCAAAAGTGCTATTTGTGTTTGCTATTGTTTTTGTCTTTCTGATGGGATCTCCCCTTTTAATCCCATTATTTCAACACCTGTTGGACAATGCATTTGTACAGTCATGTGTGATAATGAGCTCATTTATTAAATGCAATTAATTAATACATTGCCACCTCTTGTTGTGTGTGTGTCTTCTGTGTTTCTGTGTTTCCGGCATTTCACATTGGAACAGCTCATTCACCTTCCTTGTCTTCTCTCCGCCCTCCCTCCTAGGTAGGTTAAAGAGCTGCACCTGAGCCAGCCACTGATTGATGCAGCACCACAGTCAAATAGCGGAGTGGAGTAGGGGAACAGCAAACAGCCATTAAAGCCGCCCGCCCGCCCGCCCGCCCGCCTGCCTGCCTGCCTGCCTGCCTGCCCGCCACAATGGACCTACCTGTGTACACTACATGGATGTGATGGAATGTACTGTCGTCCCTACATTTCAAGAAGAAGTAAGAATTGCAGTTGCAACAAAGCCTTGCTTGCCTACAAAGAGAGCAGCAATTTGGATTTGTTACTATGTTACCTAGAAGAATAACAAACTGTGCAAGGATGGAGGTTGTAGGAGCAAAGAGAAGTTGTCTGTAAAGTTGGTGGATGCTTATTTTCCATTTTGCAGTCCCTTGTCTCCCTCTTGTGGCCTCCTGGAGGCAAATAAATGTGCAAAAAAAAGACAGCCTGGCGGCCGGCTGTTGCAGTGTTGCCCTCTCAGGCAACACTGAGTGACTGACTGAGCCGCACCGTCTTATATAAAGTTCAGACGGAACTTTGCACGTGTCATAGTGGAGCCCTCAGGATTCCAGAGCCAGCTTTCTGACATCATAATGGGGCCTGCCTCAGAGATAAAAGCCTGGGCCCAGGCAGTGTTGGTCAGTGCTGCTCAGCAGGCAGCACCGGACTGGACTGGATTAAAGCTGATACAAGGTGTGAAGGAACAAGGGGTGGCTGTGGGCATGCACTTGCTGCCGCTGCCAGTGTTTATCTGCATGGCAGGAGGGCATTTGGGCGTTGCCAGGAAGGCGTTTTTATGTAGATTCCTCCTCTTTCAGCACTGCATTGTGGTGCAAGCAAAAGAAGCAAATCCTGTGTAGCTTCCTCTCCGGCCTTTATTCACCTCCCGCTTAGTAGCTGTAAATGTGTGTGAGCCTGCAGGGCCCCATGGAATTGCCTAGGAGTAGGCTGAATCAATCGCTGCAAGGGGTGAACAGCAGTATGGGACAGGCTCGGGCAAGGCAAGGGCCGCTCGGGTTATCGCTTCTCGGCCTTTTGGCTAAGATCAAGTGTAGTATCTGTTCTTATCAGTTTAATATCTGATACGTCCCCTATCTGGGGACCATATATTAAATGGATTTTTAGAACAGGGAGATGGAAATAGAGCTTGCTCTGTCCACTCCACGCATTGACCTGGTATTGCAGTATTTCCAGGACCGGTGCACCCTTCCCTTATGTGTTGACTAAAATCAGATTCCAAAAGTGCTATTTGTGTTTGCTATTGTTTTTGTCTTTCTGATGGGATCTCCCCTTTTAATCCCATTATTTCAACACCTGTTGGACAATGCATTTGTACAGTCATGTGTGATAATGAGCTCATTTATTAAATGCAATTAATTAATACATTGCCACCTCTTGTTGTGTGTGTGTCTTCTGTGTTTCTGTGTTTCCGGCATTTCACATTGGAACAGCTCATTCACCTTCCTTGTCTTCTCTCCGCCCTCCCTCCTAGGTAGGTTAAAGAGCTGCACCTGAGCCAGCCACTGATTGATGCAGCACCACAGTCAAATAGCGGAGTGGAGTAGGGGAACAGCAAACAGCCATTAAAGCCGCCCGCCCGCCCGCCCGCCCGCCTGCCTGCCTGCCTGCCTGCCTGCCCGCCACAATGGACCTACCTGTGTACACTACATGGATGTGATGGAATGTACTGTCGTCCCTACATTTCAAGAAGAAGTAAGAATTGCAGTTGCAACAAAGCCTTGCTTGCCTACAAAGAGAGCAGCAATTTGGATTTGTTACTATGTTACCTAGAAGAATAACAAACTGTGCAAGGATGGAGGTTGTAGGAGCAAAGAGAAGTTGTCTGTAAAGTTGGTGGATGCTTATTTTCCATTTTGCAGTCCCTTGTCTCCCTCTTGTGGCCTCCTGGAGGCAAATAAATGTGCAAAAAAAAGACAGCCTGGCGGCCGGCTGTTGCAGTGTTGCCCTCTCAGGCAACACTGAGTGACTGACTGAGCCGCACCGTCTTATATAAAGTTCAGACGGAACTTTGCACGTGTCATAGTGGAGCCCTCAGGATTCCAGAGCCAGCTTTCTGACATCATAATGGGGCCTGCCTCAGAGATAAAAGCCTGGGCCCAGGCAGTGTTGGTCAGTGCTGCTCAGCAGGCAGCACCGGACTGGACTGGATTAAAGCTGATACAAGGTGTGAAGGAACAAGGGGTGGCTGTGGGCATGCACTTGCTGCCGCTGCCAGTGTTTATCTGCATGGCAGGAGGGCATTTGGGCGTTGCCAGGAAGGCGTTTTTATGTAGATTCCTCCTCTTTCAGCACTGCATTGTGGTGCAAGCAAAAGAAGCAAATCCTGTGTAGCTTCCTCTCCGGCCTTTATTCACCTCCCGCTTAGTAGCTGTAAATGTGTGTGAGCCTGCAGGGCCCCATGGAATTGCCTAGGAGTAGGCTGAATCAATCGCTGCAAGGGGTGAACAGCAGTATGGGACAGGCTCGGGCAAGGCAAGGGCCGCTCGGGTTATCGCTTCTCGGCCTTTTGGCTCAGATCAGGTTTATTGCCTGGTCTGGGCCGGGGGTTCGGTCTTTCGTGGAGTCCTCTCCGACGTTTTTGGGAGCGATCATCGTGCCGTTGGGCATTCCTCATCAAGATGGCAGCTGTGCGGAATACAATTCGTTTTGTGGTGAATGAGCAGAGGAGAGAAGAAGTGGATACTGGGCACATCATTGAGAACATCCTTCTGGACCTGGCTGGAGTCACATTGGTAGAGGTATTCTGTATCCAAGCTTTCAGCAATATTGCTACGTATGACGTATCCTTTTTTGAGGCCGCCTACTGTCTAAATGTTTTTCAGTTGCTCAAGGAGAAACATATGCATGAGGCTTTAAAATCTATTGAAGTGCTACCTCTTTTCTCAGCAGTGGAGAAATGTATTACCATCCACATGTATAACCCATTTCTGGATAGAAGGCTGGTCAGGGCCTTTTTAGCTCACTACTGTACCCATGTTAGAGGAGGTGTGGAGCAGAAGAACCTATGGGGAGTTTTCAATGGTGATATCAAGTACTGGGTCAGGCTGAAACCTGACTCCAGCTGTATTGGAGGAGTGATGAATCCTCCTGCTAATTTTTCCATTGGTGGGAACAAGGGATATCTTTACTACCAAGATATGCCATCATTTTGCAGATCATGTTTTTCCTACGGGCATACTAAAGATGCATGTAAAGGCAAGGTTTGCAGAAATTGCAAGGAAACAGGACATGAGGTTAGTGCATGCATTTCCCCATCCAGGTGTGATATTTGTGGTTTGCCTGGTCATACCTGTAGAAAATGCCCAAAGGTGTTTCCCTTCTTAGGGCAAGAGAGAAGGACATGGGGCAGACAGGTGAGAACAACAAGTTCCCTTGCTGCCTCTTCTGATGTAATTTCAGAGCCTGCTGGCAGTGTTTCTGTGGCTGCTTCTCAGGACCCTGGGAAAGCTGGATTAGGAGAGGTTCTAACCTCACATACTGACAGCATGGAGTTGGGTGTGGTCCCTCCTGCAGAGCCAACTGTTGATGAGACACCTGTGGTTATACCTATGGAAGGTGAAGACACAGCGCCACCTAGTGGGTGTGCATACCCTGATAATGGTGCAAGTATGCAAATTTTGTCTTTCTCTAGCCCAGAGTCAAAAACGGAAGACTCAGCTAAAGTGGAGTGGTCAATATCGGAGGAGGACGAGAAGGAGGCCAGGATGCCTAGTGCCACTAGTGCGGAAATTTTCCACAAAGTTGTCTCAAAAAGGGGGAAATCTGGAAAGGCGGTGAAGAGACTGAAGATTGGTTTGTTGGAAGATTCTGCTCATGCAAATCCTTTCTCATTGCTGGACAGTGACTCTAGTTGTAGCCCTAAGTCATCTGAGGTGGCCTCAGAAGTACCCAGCTCTCCTGGGGAAGGTTTCCTCAGTGAAGTCAATGTGGCAAATCTGGAAAGAGCAATGTATTTCCCTGGGACGTGATATGTTCTGGCTATTTCATGGCTTGCTTTTCCACTAACCATACTATGCCCGCATGTCTTTGAGATTAAAGATTGTCTCACAAAATGTACGGGTGTTCTCCTCTGCTCACAAGCGTGCTGCAGTCCTGGACTTTTTGGCCTCTAAGGGCAGTGACATTGTTTGCGTACAAGAATGTGGTTTATCAAAAATGCCTAGGAAAGAAGAATGGAAGTTTGGGGAAGCAATTTGGTCCTTTTCTTCCACAAATAGGAATGATGGAATTGGTATTCTCTTCAAAAATAATGAGTTTGTCATCAAACAGACTCAGATCATTCAGGAAGGAAGATGTGTCTGTGTGTTACTATCCTATAAGGGATGGCAGTTTAGGCTTATCAATATCTATGGCCATGCTGTGAAATCTGATAGGTTGGCACTTTTTGATAGTTTAAAATTTTTTCTACATGGTAAAGTTCCTGTTATTATTGTCGGTGATATTAACTGTATCCTGGAGAAGCAGGCCCGAGCTGGATCCACAGAGTCTAATGTGGACGCTACCGGAAGTTTGTGGAATAAAATTTTGCAGGACTTTGCTTTGCAGGACGCTGTCACCAGGAAACCAGGTCCATTTACGTACCATGCCGATGACGGAAGAACGGATTCTCGTCTGGACTTTTTCTTTTTTTCTATTTCAGCAATGAAATGTGTAGATTATGCGCAGGAGAGAGTGTGGTTTTCAGATCACGAGTGTTTGTTGGGGGTTTTTGTTATAAATAATTTCTTTTATGGTAGAGGGGTATGGAAGATGAATGTTAGTTTTCTGAGTGATGAAAGGGTAAAAACTAGGTTTGGGAAAAAATATGGGTTTTGGGTTAGGAAGAAAAGTTCTTTCTCTAATGTGTGTGAATGGTGGGTATGGGTGAAAAAAAAGATTGGTGGGTTTTTTAGACAGATAGGGTATAGAAGAGCGAGAAGGAAAAGATTGCAATATTCACGCTTTAATATGCGGATGACGTTCCTTCAACAATGTAAAAATTTGGGTATGGATGTAAGACACGATTTGGAAAAAACAAAAAAAGATATTAAGGAGTGGTTCCGAGAGAAAGGGAAAGAAATAATATTTAGGTCTAAGGTGGAGGTTAGAGATAATCACGAGAAGTGCACTAGATTTTTCTTTAAAAAAATGTGTGGTGGGAAAAGTGGTATGAATGTGTTATTGGATAAGGATGATAAAGAGGTGTTTGGTAAGGATGTGATTGATGTGGTGTCTGATTTTTATAAACAACTGTATGATGTGAAGAAGTGTGATCTGGGTGACGATGATGAGTTTTTGGATATTGTGTGTAATTTTGTTCCTGAAAGTGAATGTGAGCTTTTGCTTGGTGAGATTATGGATGGTGAAGTAAAGGATGTGGTGGGAAGTATGGCCAAAAATAAGTCTCCAGGGACCGATGGAATACCAGCTGATTTCTATGGGAAATATTGGGATATAATTGGGAAGGATGTTATTGATGTTATGAGAGTGTTGTTTTCTGGGACGAATATGTGTGATGTGATGAAGAAGGGTATGGTAGTTCTGTTGCATAAAAAAGGAGATAAGAGACGGTTAGAAAATTGGCGACCAATTACTTTGCTGAATACGGATTATAAAATTTTTGCCAAGCTGATTGCGAATCGTATGAGAGATGTGATTGGGTGTGTAATTGATGAGGATCAGGTATGTGCGGTACCGAAAAGGAAATTGCATGAGAACGTGGCGTTGGTGCGGGACATGCTTGAGGACTGTAAGGGTCGGAATAAGAAGGTGATTGTGTGTGCGTTAGATTTTGAGAAAGCGTTTGATCGTGTGGCGCATGTGTTTTTGTTCAAAGTGTTAGAGAGAATGGGTTTTCCGGTTCAGTTTGTGAGTTTGTTGAAGAAATTATACGCGAATGCAAAGAGTTGTGTGCAGGTGAATGGGTTTTTTTCAGAATCATTTAGTATTATGTCTGGTGTGCGACAGGGTTGTCCGTTGTCTCCCATCCTTTTTATTTGTGCGATTGAACCATTGTTGCAAATGATTAGAAATGATAAGGTTGTGAAAGGTTTGGTGGTGCCCGGGTGTGATGGAAAGCGTGTGAAAGCTTTGGGATATATGGATGATATTTGTGTATTGTGTGATTCAGTGTATGATATGTCCAGAGTGAAGTTGATTGTAAATATGTTTTGTATTGCGTCTGCTTTTAAAATAAATTGGGGTAAGAGCAAATTTAAAATTTTTTTCAGTAATGAGCGAGTGTGTGATTCTGATATGGAACAGGTGAATGGTGTGAGAATTTTGGGTATTGTGTTTGATGATGAGCTGAAAGGGAAAGAAAGTTGGGATGAGTTAGGTGGTAGGATTGTGCGAAAGTTGGAAATGTGGAGAATGAGGGATCTTTCTTTTTCGGGGAAGGTTTTAATTGTCAAAAGTATTATTCTACCTATGATTTTATATGTTGCTCTGGTTTTTCCTCCTGCTGTTGCTATGTTAAAAAAAGTGAATAGAGTTTTGTTCCTTTTTCTATGGGGGAGCGGGATTGAGAAGGCAAGGAGAGAAATTCTAATGAAAAGCAGACGTAATGGAGGCCTTGATTTCCCAAATTTGGAGATTTTCATTGGAATTAATTGTGTACGTTTTTTTGTAGAGCTTTTATTTAAGGAATCCAAGGCTTCCAGAATGTCTAAATATCTAGCTGGAACGGTGATTCAGCGTCTAAGTTGGGAAAAACGAAATTTATGTAAACCAATTGCTTTCCAGTGCACGGGGTGGTATTTGTATGTAGAAAAATTTATCAAAAAGTTCCAGCTAGAGGATGTAAGAATGGAGAGATTTTTGAGAGAAAAGAATGTTGTGAGAAGTATGTGTATGAATAATGTGATGTGTTCTGTAAATGGTTTGAATTCGATGGAGTCTAAGTCTGTGTGGAAGAAGATTGTTACGTATGATGTGTCAAATAAGCAGAAAGATTTATTATGGATGTCGGTACATGGAGTGTTGCCTGTAAGGAGTGTTCAGAAAAGAAGAGGTTTGGTTGCATCTGAAAGGTGTCCGAGAGAAGGTTGTGGGGATGATGAGGATGTGAGTCATGTGTTTTGGTCGTGTAAGCATGCAAAGGATGTTTGGAAAAAGTTGAGTGGGTTGTGCGAAGAATTGACTGGTTTGAAGAGTTTGACGTATGAAATTGTCTTGTTTGGTTTGTGTAGTTTGGGTAGTGAAAAGGATAGAGTGTTGTGGATTTTTTTGACTTGTGTGAAAGAGGTATTGTGGAATACGAGGAATTTGAATGTGTATAAAAGAGAAGTATTTGAGATGGAGGATGTGGTTAGTATGGTATTGGCTAAATTGTATTTTTATTATAAATGGGATCTAGAAAGAGGTATGGATGCGGAAGGGATATGGCGAATGTTAAAATGGAGGTATTTAGTTTGAGGAATTTTGTTTGATTTATCTTGTATTTGATGGAAAAATAAAATAATGAACCAGAATGATGAGATTTTTTGAAAAATAGAGAGGTGGTTTGAACAACTACAGTTCTCGGTTTTATTCAAAAAAACCTGAATGGTTTAATAAAAAAAAAAAAAAAAAAAAAAAAAAAAAAAAAAAAAAAAAAATCTGTTCTTATCAGTTTAATATCTGATACGTCCCCTATCTGGGGACCATATATTAAATGGATTTTTAGAACAGGGAGATGGAAATAGAGCTTGCTCTGTCCACTCCACGCATTGACCTGGTATTGCAGTATTTCCAGGACCGGTGCACCCTTCCCTTATGTGTTGACTAAAATCAGATTCCAAAAGTGCTATTTGTGTTTGCTATTGTTTTTGTCTTTCTGATGGGATCTCCCCTTTTAATCCCATTATTTCAACACCTGTTGGACAATGCATTTGTACAGTCATGTGTGATAATGAGCTCATTTATTAAATGCAATTAATTAATACATTGCCACCTCTTGTTGTGTGTGTGTCTTCTGTGTTTCTGTGTTTCCGGCATTTCACATTGGAACAGCTCATTCACCTTCCTTGTCTTCTCTCCGCCCTCCCTCCTAGGTAGGTTAAAGAGCTGCACCTGAGCCAGCCACTGATTGATGCAGCACCACAGTCAAATAGCGGAGTGGAGTAGGGGAACAGCAAACAGCCATTAAAGCCGCCCGCCCGCCCGCCCGCCCGCCTGCCTGCCTGCCTGCCTGCCTGCCCGCCACAATGGACCTACCTGTGTACACTACATGGATGTGATGGAATGTACTGTCGTCCCTACATTTCAAGAAGAAGTAAGAATTGCAGTTGCAACAAAGCCTTGCTTGCCTACAAAGAGAGCAGCAATTTGGATTTGTTACTATGTTACCTAGAAGAATAACAAACTGTGCAAGGATGGAGGTTGTAGGAGCAAAGAGAAGTTGTCTGTAAAGTTGGTGGATGCTTATTTTCCATTTTGCAGTCCCTTGTCTCCCTCTTGTGGCCTCCTGGAGGCAAATAAATGTGCAAAAAAAAGACAGCCTGGCGGCCGGCTGTTGCAGTGTTGCCCTCTCAGGCAACACTGAGTGACTGACTGAGCCGCACCGTCTTATATAAAGTTCAGACGGAACTTTGCACGTGTCATAGTGGAGCCCTCAGGATTCCAGAGCCAGCTTTCTGACATCATAATGGGGCCTGCCTCAGAGATAAAAGCCTGGGCCCAGGCAGTGTTGGTCAGTGCTGCTCAGCAGGCAGCACCGGACTGGACTGGATTAAAGCTGATACAAGGTGTGAAGGAACAAGGGGTGGCTGTGGGCATGCACTTGCTGCCGCTGCCAGTGTTTATCTGCATGGCAGGAGGGCATTTGGGCGTTGCCAGGAAGGCGTTTTTATGTAGATTCCTCCTCTTTCAGCACTGCATTGTGGTGCAAGCAAAAGAAGCAAATCCTGTGTAGCTTCCTCTCCGGCCTTTATTCACCTCCCGCTTAGTAGCTGTAAATGTGTGTGAGCCTGCAGGGCCCCATGGAATTGCCTAGGAGTAGGCTGAATCAATCGCTGCAAGGGGTGAACAGCAGTATGGGACAGGCTCGGGCAAGGCAAGGGCCGCTCGGGTTATCGCTTCTCGGCCTTTTGGCTAAGATCAAGTGTAGTATCTGTTCTTATCAGTTTAATATCTGATACGTCCCCTATCTGGGGACCATATATTAAATGGATTTTTAGAACAGGGAGATGGAAATAGAGCTTGCTCTGTCCACTCCACGCATTGACCTGGTATTGCAGTATTTCCAGGACCGGTGCACCCTTCCCTTATGTGTTGACTAAAATCAGATTCCAAAAGTGCTATTTGTGTTTGCTATTGTTTTTGTCTTTCTGATGGGATCTCCCCTTTTAATCCCATTATTTCAACACCTGTTGGACAATGCATTTGTACAGTCATGTGTGATAATGAGCTCATTTATTAAATGCAATTAATTAATACATTGCCACCTCTTGTTGTGTGTGTGTCTTCTGTGTTTCTGTGTTTCCGGCATTTCACATTGGAACAGCTCATTCACCTTCCTTGTCTTCTCTCCGCCCTCCCTCCTAGGTAGGTTAAAGAGCTGCACCTGAGCCAGCCACTGATTGATGCAGCACCACAGTCAAATAGCGGAGTGGAGTAGGGGAACAGCAAACAGCCATTAAAGCCGCCCGCCCGCCCGCCCGCCCGCCTGCCTGCCTGCCTGCCTGCCTGCCCGCCACAATGGACCTACCTGTGTACACTACATGGATGTGATGGAATGTACTGTCGTCCCTACATTTCAAGAAGAAGTAAGAATTGCAGTTGCAACAAAGCCTTGCTTGCCTACAAAGAGAGCAGCAATTTGGATTTGTTACTATGTTACCTAGAAGAATAACAAACTGTGCAAGGATGGAGGTTGTAGGAGCAAAGAGAAGTTGTCTGTAAAGTTGGTGGATGCTTATTTTCCATTTTGCAGTCCCTTGTCTCCCTCTTGTGGCCTCCTGGAGGCAAATAAATGTGCAAAAAAAAGACAGCCTGGCGGCCGGCTGTTGCAGTGTTGCCCTCTCAGGCAACACTGAGTGACTGACTGAGCCGCACCGTCTTATATAAAGTTCAGACGGAACTTTGCACGTGTCATAGTGGAGCCCTCAGGATTCCAGAGCCAGCTTTCTGACATCATAATGGGGCCTGCCTCAGAGATAAAAGCCTGGGCCCAGGCAGTGTTGGTCAGTGCTGCTCAGCAGGCAGCACCGGACTGGACTGGATTAAAGCTGATACAAGGTGTGAAGGAACAAGGGGTGGCTGTGGGCATGCACTTGCTGCCGCTGCCAGTGTTTATCTGCATGGCAGGAGGGCATTTGGGCGTTGCCAGGAAGGCGTTTTTATGTAGATTCCTCCTCTTTCAGCACTGCATTGTGGTGCAAGCAAAAGAAGCAAATCCTGTGTAGCTTCCTCTCCGGCCTTTATTCACCTCCCGCTTAGTAGCTGTAAATGTGTGTGAGCCTGCAGGGCCCCATGGAATTGCCTAGGAGTAGGCTGAATCAATCGCTGCAAGGGGTGAACAGCAGTATGGGACAGGCTCGGGCAAGGCAAGGGCCGCTCGGGTTATCGCTTCTCGGCCTTTTGGCTAAGATCAAGTGTAGTATCTGTTCTTATCAGTTTAATATCTGATACGTCCCCTATCTGGGGACCATATATTAAATGGATTTTTAGAACAGGGAGATGGAAATAGAGCTTGCTCTGTCCACTCCACGCATTGACCTGGTATTGCAGTATTTCCAGGACCGGTGCACCCTTCCCTTATGTGTTGACTAAAATCAGATTCCAAAAGTGCTATTTGTGTTTGCTATTGTTTTTGTCTTTCTGATGGGATCTCCCCTTTTAATCCCATTATTTCAACACCTGTTGGACAATGCATTTGTACAGTCATGTGTGATAATGAGCTCATTTATTAAATGCAATTAATTAATACATTGCCACCTCTTGTTGTGTGTGTGTCTTCTGTGTTTCTGTGTTTCCGGCATTTCACATTGGAACAGCTCATTCACCTTCCTTGTCTTCTCTCCGCCCTCCCTCCTAGGTAGGTTAAAGAGCTGCACCTGAGCCAGCCACTGATTGATGCAGCACCACAGTCAAATAGCGGAGTGGAGTAGGGGAACAGCAAACAGCCATTAAAGCCGCCCGCCCGCCCGCCCGCCCGCCTGCCTGCCTGCCTGCCTGCCTGCCCGCCACAATGGACCTACCTGTGTACACTACATGGATGTGATGGAATGTACTGTCGTCCCTACATTTCAAGAAGAAGTAAGAATTGCAGTTGCAACAAAGCCTTGCTTGCCTACAAAGAGAGCAGCAATTTGGATTTGTTACTATGTTACCTAGAAGAATAACAAACTGTGCAAGGATGGAGGTTGTAGGAGCAAAGAGAAGTTGTCTGTAAAGTTGGTGGATGCTTATTTTCCATTTTGCAGTCCCTTGTCTCCCTCTTGTGGCCTCCTGGAGGCAAATAAATGTGCAAAAAAAAGACAGCCTGGCGGCCGGCTGTTGCAGTGTTGCCCTCTCAGGCAACACTGAGTGACTGACTGAGCCGCACCGTCTTATATAAAGTTCAGACGGAACTTTGCACGTGTCATAGTGGAGCCCTCAGGATTCCAGAGCCAGCTTTCTGACATCATAATGGGGCCTGCCTCAGAGATAAAAGCCTGGGCCCAGGCAGTGTTGGTCAGTGCTGCTCAGCAGGCAGCACCGGACTGGACTGGATTAAAGCTGATACAAGGTGTGAAGGAACAAGGGGTGGCTGTGGGCATGCACTTGCTGCCGCTGCCAGTGTTTATCTGCATGGCAGGAGGGCATTTGGGCGTTGCCAGGAAGGCGTTTTTATGTAGATTCCTCCTCTTTCAGCACTGCATTGTGGTGCAAGCAAAAGAAGCAAATCCTGTGTAGCTTCCTCTCCGGCCTTTATTCACCTCCCGCTTAGTAGCTGTAAATGTGTGTGAGCCTGCAGGGCCCCATGGAATTGCCTAGGAGTAGGCTGAATCAATCGCTGCAAGGGGTGAACAGCAGTATGGGACAGGCTCGGGCAAGGCAAGGGCCGCTCGGGTTATCGCTTCTCGGCCTTTTGGCTAAGATCAAGTGTAGTATCTGTTCTTATCAGTTTAATATCTGATACGTCCCCTATCTGGGGACCATATATTAAATGGATTTTTAGAACAGGGAGATGGAAATAGAGCTTGCTCTGTCCACTCCACGCATTGACCTGGTATTGCAGTATTTCCAGGACCGGTGCACCCTTCCCTTATGTGTTGACTAAAATCAGATTCCAAAAGTGCTATTTGTGTTTGCTATTGTTTTTGTCTTTCTGATGGGATCTCCCCTTTTAATCCCATTATTTCAACACCTGTTGGACAATGCATTTGTACAGTCATGTGTGATAATGAGCTCATTTATTAAATGCAATTAATTAATACATTGCCACCTCTTGTTGTGTGTGTGTCTTCTGTGTTTCTGTGTTTCCGGCATTTCACATTGGAACAGCTCATTCACCTTCCTTGTCTTCTCTCCGCCCTCCCTCCTAGGTAGGTTAAAGAGCTGCACCTGAGCCAGCCACTGATTGATGCAGCACCACAGTCAAATAGCGGAGTGGAGTAGGGGAACAGCAAACAGCCATTAAAGCCGCCCGCCCGCCCGCCCGCCCGCCTGCCTGCCTGCCTGCCTGCCTGCCCGCCACAATGGACCTACCTGTGTACACTACATGGATGTGATGGAATGTACTGTCGTCCCTACATTTCAAGAAGAAGTAAGAATTGCAGTTGCAACAAAGCCTTGCTTGCCTACAAAGAGAGCAGCAATTTGGATTTGTTACTATGTTACCTAGAAGAATAACAAACTGTGCAAGGATGGAGGTTGTAGGAGCAAAGAGAAGTTGTCTGTAAAGTTGGTGGATGCTTATTTTCCATTTTGCAGTCCCTTGTCTCCCTCTTGTGGCCTCCTGGAGGCAAATAAATGTGCAAAAAAAAGACAGCCTGGCGGCCGGCTGTTGCAGTGTTGCCCTCTCAGGCAACACTGAGTGACTGACTGAGCCGCACCGTCTTATATAAAGTTCAGACGGAACTTTGCACGTGTCATAGTGGAGCCCTCAGGATTCCAGAGCCAGCTTTCTGACATCATAATGGGGCCTGCCTCAGAGATAAAAGCCTGGGCCCAGGCAGTGTTGGTCAGTGCTGCTCAGCAGGCAGCACCGGACTGGACTGGATTAAAGCTGATACAAGGTGTGAAGGAACAAGGGGTGGCTGTGGGCATGCACTTGCTGCCGCTGCCAGTGTTTATCTGCATGGCAGGAGGGCATTTGGGCGTTGCCAGGAAGGCGTTTTTATGTAGATTCCTCCTCTTTCAGCACTGCATTGTGGTGCAAGCAAAAGAAGCAAATCCTGTGTAGCTTCCTCTCCGGCCTTTATTCACCTCCCGCTTAGTAGCTGTAAATGTGTGTGAGCCTGCAGGGCCCCATGGAATTGCCTAGGAGTAGGCTGAATCAATCGCTGCAAGGGGTGAACAGCAGTATGGGACAGGCTCGGGCAAGGCAAGGGCCGCTCGGGTTATCGCTTCTCGGCCTTTTGGCTAAGATCAAGTGTAGTATCTGTTCTTATCAGTTTAATATCTGATACGTCCCCTATCTGGGGACCATATATTAAATGGATTTTTAGAACAGGGAGATGGAAATAGAGCTTGCTCTGTCCACTCCACGCATTGACCTGGTATTGCAGTATTTCCAGGACCGGTGCACCCTTCCCTTATGTGTTGACTAAAATCAGATTCCAAAAGTGCTATTTGTGTTTGCTATTGTTTTTGTCTTTCTGATGGGATCTCCCCTTTTAATCCCATTATTTCAACACCTGTTGGACAATGCATTTGTACAGTCATGTGTGATAATGAGCTCATTTATTAAATGCAATTAATTAATACATTGCCACCTCTTGTTGTGTGTGTGTCTTCTGTGTTTCTGTGTTTCCGGCATTTCACATTGGAACAGCTCATTCACCTTCCTTGTCTTCTCTCCGCCCTCCCTCCTAGGTAGGTTAAAGAGCTGCACCTGAGCCAGCCACTGATTGATGCAGCACCACAGTCAAATAGCGGAGTGGAGTAGGGGAACAGCAAACAGCCATTAAAGCCGCCCGCCCGCCCGCCCGCCCGCCTGCCTGCCTGCCTGCCTGCCTGCCCGCCACAATGGACCTACCTGTGTACACTACATGGATGTGATGGAATGTACTGTCGTCCCTACATTTCAAGAAGAAGTAAGAATTGCAGTTGCAACAAAGCCTTGCTTGCCTACAAAGAGAGCAGCAATTTGGATTTGTTACTATGTTACCTAGAAGAATAACAAACTGTGCAAGGATGGAGGTTGTAGGAGCAAAGAGAAGTTGTCTGTAAAGTTGGTGGATGCTTATTTTCCATTTTGCAGTCCCTTGTCTCCCTCTTGTGGCCTCCTGGAGGCAAATAAATGTGCAAAAAAAAGACAGCCTGGCGGCCGGCTGTTGCAGTGTTGCCCTCTCAGGCAACACTGAGTGACTGACTGAGCCGCACCGTCTTATATAAAGTTCAGACGGAACTTTGCACGTGTCATAGTGGAGCCCTCAGGATTCCAGAGCCAGCTTTCTGACATCATAATGGGGCCTGCCTCAGAGATAAAAGCCTGGGCCCAGGCAGTGTTGGTCAGTGCTGCTCAGCAGGCAGCACCGGACTGGACTGGATTAAAGCTGATACAAGGTGTGAAGGAACAAGGGGTGGCTGTGGGCATGCACTTGCTGCCGCTGCCAGTGTTTATCTGCATGGCAGGAGGGCATTTGGGCGTTGCCAGGAAGGCGTTTTTATGTAGATTCCTCCTCTTTCAGCACTGCATTGTGGTGCAAGCAAAAGAAGCAAATCCTGTGTAGCTTCCTCTCCGGCCTTTATTCACCTCCCGCTTAGTAGCTGTAAATGTGTGTGAGCCTGCAGGGCCCCATGGAATTGCCTAGGAGTAGGCTGAATCAATCGCTGCAAGGGGTGAACAGCAGTATGGGACAGGCTCGGGCAAGGCAAGGGCCGCTCGGGTTATCGCTTCTCGGCCTTTTGGCTAAGATCAAGTGTAGTATCTGTTCTTATCAGTTTAATATCTGATACGTCCCCTATCTGGGGACCATATATTAAATGGATTTTTAGAACAGGGAGATGGAAATAGAGCTTGCTCTGTCCACTCCACGCATTGACCTGGTATTGCAGTATTTCCAGGACCGGTGCACCCTTCCCTTATGTGTTGACTAAAATCAGATTCCAAAAGTGCTATTTGTGTTTGCTATTGTTTTTGTCTTTCTGATGGGATCTCCCCTTTTAATCCCATTATTTCAACACCTGTTGGACAATGCATTTGTACAGTCATGTGTGATAATGAGCTCATTTATTAAATGCAATTAATTAATACATTGCCACCTCTTGTTGTGTGTGTGTCTTCTGTGTTTCTGTGTTTCCGGCATTTCACATTGGAACAGCTCATTCACCTTCCTTGTCTTCTCTCCGCCCTCCCTCCTAGGTAGGTTAAAGAGCTGCACCTGAGCCAGCCACTGATTGATGCAGCACCACAGTCAAATAGCGGAGTGGAGTAGGGGAACAGCAAACAGCCATTAAAGCCGCCCGCCCGCCCGCCCGCCCGCCCGCCTGCCTGCCTGCCTGCCTGCCTGCCCGCCACAATGGACCTACCTGTGTACACTACATGGATGTGATGGAATGTACTGTCGTCCCTACATTTCAAGAAGAAGTAAGAATTGCAGTTGCAACAAAGCCTTGCTTGCCTACAAAGAGAGCAGCAATTTGGATTTGTTACTATGTTACCTAGAAGAATAACAAACTGTGCAAGGATGGAGGTTGTAGGAGCAAAGAGAAGTTGTCTGTAAAGTTGGTGGATGCTTATTTTCCATTTTGCAGTCCCTTGTCTCCCTCTTGTGGCCTCCTGGAGGCAAATAAATGTGCAAAAAAAAGACAGCCTGGCGGCCGGCTGTTGCAGTGTTGCCCTCTCAGGCAACACTGAGTGACTGACTGAGCCGCACCGTCTTATATAAAGTTCAGACGGAACTTTGCACGTGTCATAGTGGAGCCCTCAGGATTCCAGAGCCAGCTTTCTGACATCATAATGGGGCCTGCCTCAGAGATAAAAGCCTGGGCCCAGGCAGTGTTGGTCAGTGCTGCTCAGCAGGCAGCACCGGACTGGACTGGATTAAAGCTGATACAAGGTGTGAAGGAACAAGGGGTGGCTGTGGGCATGCACTTGCTGCCGCTGCCAGTGTTTATCTGCATGGCAGGAGGGCATTTGGGCGTTGCCAGGAAGGCGTTTTTATGTAGATTCCTCCTCTTTCAGCACTGCATTGTGGTGCAAGCAAAAGAAGCAAATCCTGTGTAGCTTCCTCTCCGGCCTTTATTCACCTCCCGCTTAGTAGCTGTAAATGTGTGTGAGCCTGCAGGGCCCCATGGAATTGCCTAGGAGTAGGCTGAATCAATCGCTGCAAGGGGTGAACAGCAGTATGGGACAGGCTCGGGCAAGGCAAGGGCCGCTCGGGTTATCGCTTCTCGGCCTTTTGGCTAAGATCAAGTGTAGTATCTGTTCTTATCAGTTTAATATCTGATACGTCCCCTATCTGGGGACCATATATTAAATGGATTTTTAGAACAGGGAGATGGAAATAGAGCTTGCTCTGTCCACTCCACGCATTGACCTGGTATTGCAGTATTTCCAGGACCGGTGCACCCTTCCCTTATGTGTTGACTAAAATCAGATTCCAAAAGTGCTATTTGTGTTTGCTATTGTTTTTGTCTTTCTGATGGGATCTCCCCTTTTAATCCCATTATTTCAACACCTGTTGGACAATGCATTTGTACAGTCATGTGTGATAATGAGCTCATTTATTAAATGCAATTAATTAATACATTGCCACCTCTTGTTGTGTGTGTGTCTTCTGTGTTTCTGTGTTTCCGGCATTTCACATTGGAACAGCTCATTCACCTTCCTTGTCTTCTCTCCGCCCTCCCTCCTAGGTAGGTTAAAGAGCTGCACCTGAGCCAGCCACTGATTGATGCAGCACCACAGTCAAATAGCGGAGTGGAGTAGGGGAACAGCAAACAGCCATTAAAGCCGCCCGCCCGCCCGCCCGCCCGCCTGCCTGCCTGCCTGCCTGCCTGCCCGCCACAATGGACCTACCTGTGTACACTACATGGATGTGATGGAATGTACTGTCGTCCCTACATTTCAAGAAGAAGTAAGAATTGCAGTTGCAACAAAGCCTTGCTTGCCTACAAAGAGAGCAGCAATTTGGATTTGTTACTATGTTACCTAGAAGAATAACAAACTGTGCAAGGATGGAGGTTGTAGGAGCAAAGAGAAGTTGTCTGTAAAGTTGGTGGATGCTTATTTTCCATTTTGCAGTCCCTTGTCTCCCTCTTGTGGCCTCCTGGAGGCAAATAAATGTGCAAAAAAAAGACAGCCTGGCGGCCGGCTGTTGCAGTGTTGCCCTCTCAGGCAACACTGAGTGACTGACTGAGCCGCACCGTCTTATATAAAGTTCAGACGGAACTTTGCACGTGTCATAGTGGAGCCCTCAGGATTCCAGAGCCAGCTTTCTGACATCATAATGGGGCCTGCCTCAGAGATAAAAGCCTGGGCCCAGGCAGTGTTGGTCAGTGCTGCTCAGCAGGCAGCACCGGACTGGACTGGATTAAAGCTGATACAAGGTGTGAAGGAACAAGGGGTGGCTGTGGGCATGCACTTGCTGCCGCTGCCAGTGTTTATCTGCATGGCAGGAGGGCATTTGGGCGTTGCCAGGAAGGCGTTTTTATGTAGATTCCTCCTCTTTCAGCACTGCATTGTGGTGCAAGCAAAAGAAGCAAATCCTGTGTAGCTTCCTCTCCGGCCTTTATTCACCTCCCGCTTAGTAGCTGTAAATGTGTGTGAGCCTGCAGGGCCCCATGGAATTGCCTAGGAGTAGGCTGAATCAATCGCTGCAAGGGGTGAACAGCAGTATGGGACAGGCTCGGGCAAGGCAAGGGCCGCTCGGGTTATCGCTTCTCGGCCTTTTGGCTAAGATCAAGTGTAGTATCTGTTCTTATCAGTTTAATATCTGATACGTCCCCTATCTGGGGACCATATATTAAATGGATTTTTAGAACAGGGAGATGGAAATAGAGCTTGCTCTGTCCACTCCACGCATTGACCTGGTATTGCAGTATTTCCAGGACCGGTGCACCCTTCCCTTATGTGTTGACTAAAATCAGATTCCAAAAGTGCTATTTGTGTTTGCTATTGTTTTTGTCTTTCTGATGGGATCTCCCCTTTTAATCCCATTATTTCAACACCTGTTGGACAATGCATTTGTACAGTCATGTGTGATAATGAGCTCATTTATTAAATGCAATTAATTAATACATTGCCACCTCTTGTTGTGTGTGTGTCTTCTGTGTTTCTGTGTTTCCGGCATTTCACATTGGAACAGCTCATTCACCTTCCTTGTCTTCTCTCCGCCCTCCCTCCTAGGTAGGTTAAAGAGCTGCACCTGAGCCAGCCACTGATTGATGCAGCACCACAGTCAAATAGCGGAGTGGAGTAGGGGAACAGCAAACAGCCATTAAAGCCGCCCGCCCGCCCGCCCGCCCGCCTGCCTGCCTGCCTGCCTGCCTGCCCGCCACAATGGACCTACCTGTGTACACTACATGGATGTGATGGAATGTACTGTCGTCCCTACATTTCAAGAAGAAGTAAGAATTGCAGTTGCAACAAAGCCTTGCTTGCCTACAAAGAGAGCAGCAATTTGGATTTGTTACTATGTTACCTAGAAGAATAACAAACTGTGCAAGGATGGAGGTTGTAGGAGCAAAGAGAAGTTGTCTGTAAAGTTGGTGGATGCTTATTTTCCATTTTGCAGTCCCTTGTCTCCCTCTTGTGGCCTCCTGGAGGCAAATAAATGTGCAAAAAAAAGACAGCCTGGCGGCCGGCTGTTGCAGTGTTGCCCTCTCAGGCAACACTGAGTGACTGACTGAGCCGCACCGTCTTATATAAAGTTCAGACGGAACTTTGCACGTGTCATAGTGGAGCCCTCAGGATTCCAGAGCCAGCTTTCTGACATCATAATGGGGCCTGCCTCAGAGATAAAAGCCTGGGCCCAGGCAGTGTTGGTCAGTGCTGCTCAGCAGGCAGCACCGGACTGGACTGGATTAAAGCTGATACAAGGTGTGAAGGAACAAGGGGTGGCTGTGGGCATGCACTTGCTGCCGCTGCCAGTGTTTATCTGCATGGCAGGAGGGCATTTGGGCGTTGCCAGGAAGGCGTTTTTATGTAGATTCCTCCTCTTTCAGCACTGCATTGTGGTGCAAGCAAAAGAAGCAAATCCTGTGTAGCTTCCTCTCCGGCCTTTATTCACCTCCCGCTTAGTAGCTGTAAATGTGTGTGAGCCTGCAGGGCCCCATGGAATTGCCTAGGAGTAGGCTGAATCAATCGCTGCAAGGGGTGAACAGCAGTATGGGACAGGCTCGGGCAAGGCAAGGGCCGCTCGGGTTATCGCTTCTCGGCCTTTTGGCTAAGATCAAGTGTAGTATCTGTTCTTATCAGTTTAATATCTGATACGTCCCCTATCTGGGGACCATATATTAAATGGATTTTTAGAACAGGGAGATGGAAATAGAGCTTGCTCTGTCCACTCCACGCATTGACCTGGTATTGCAGTATTTCCAGGACCGGTGCACCCTTCCCTTATGTGTTGACTAAAATCAGATTCCAAAAGTGCTATTTGTGTTTGCTATTGTTTTTGTCTTTCTGATGGGATCTCCCCTTTTAATCCCATTATTTCAACACCTGTTGGACAATGCATTTGTACAGTCATGTGTGATAATGAGCTCATTTATTAAATGCAATTAATTAATACATTGCCACCTCTTGTTGTGTGTGTGTCTTCTGTGTTTCTGTGTTTCCGGCATTTCACATTGGAACAGCTCATTCACCTTCCTTGTCTTCTCTCCGCCCTCCCTCCTAGGTAGGTTAAAGAGCTGCACCTGAGCCAGCCACTGATTGATGCAGCACCACAGTCAAATAGCGGAGTGGAGTAGGGGAACAGCAAACAGCCATTAAAGCCGCCCGCCCGCCCGCCCGCCCGCCTGCCTGCCTGCCTGCCTGCCTGCCCGCCACAATGGACCTACCTGTGTACACTACATGGATGTGATGGAATGTACTGTCGTCCCTACATTTCAAGAAGAAGTAAGAATTGCAGTTGCAACAAAGCCTTGCTTGCCTACAAAGAGAGCAGCAATTTGGATTTGTTACTATGTTACCTAGAAGAATAACAAACTGTGCAAGGATGGAGGTTGTAGGAGCAAAGAGAAGTTGTCTGTAAAGTTGGTGGATGCTTATTTTCCATTTTGCAGTCCCTTGTCTCCCTCTTGTGGCCTCCTGGAGGCAAATAAATGTGCAAAAAAAAGACAGCCTGGCGGCCGGCTGTTGCAGTGTTGCCCTCTCAGGCAACACTGAGTGACTGACTGAGCCGCACCGTCTTATATAAAGTTCAGACGGAACTTTGCACGTGTCATAGTGGAGCCCTCAGGATTCCAGAGCCAGCTTTCTGACATCATAATGGGGCCTGCCTCAGAGATAAAAGCCTGGGCCCAGGCAGTGTTGGTCAGTGCTGCTCAGCAGGCAGCACCGGACTGGACTGGATTAAAGCTGATACAAGGTGTGAAGGAACAAGGGGTGGCTGTGGGCATGCACTTGCTGCCGCTGCCAGTGTTTATCTGCATGGCAGGAGGGCATTTGGGCGTTGCCAGGAAGGCGTTTTTATGTAGATTCCTCCTCTTTCAGCACTGCATTGTGGTGCAAGCAAAAGAAGCAAATCCTGTGTAGCTTCCTCTCCGGCCTTTATTCACCTCCCGCTTAGTAGCTGTAAATGTGTGTGAGCCTGCAGGGCCCCATGGAATTGCCTAGGAGTAGGCTGAATCAATCGCTGCAAGGGGTGAACAGCAGTATGGGACAGGCTCGGGCAAGGCAAGGGCCGCTCGGGTTATCGCTTCTCGGCCTTTTGGCTAAGATCAAGTGTAGTACCTGCTCAAGCTGAGGTTAGTAATCATCCCTGCCGGTGGTACGTGGGCCATCGTAGGGGGATGACAGAACGCCGAGGTGAGGGCAGGGAACCACAACGGTCATCGCTCTGGTGTACGCATTTGGTTTAAAGGTACCATTTGTAGGTGACCAGGCGACCGCCGGATCGAGGTCATTAGGCCGGGTAGTTTGGAAGCCCGAGTTGCTATGTGCCCCAGGGCTGGTGACCCTGGGGTGCCCTAACTCACTGGGGGTGGGATCCCACTGAGTGAAGGCACACTTGCACGCACTCTCTTTCACGCTATATGAGCACACACCTTTATTCTCCCGGCCTTCTGGCTGGGAGATGAGGAATTTTTTTATACCTGGCGGATGTCCAGGCTGTATCACAGCGCACATCCACTTATTTAATTTTGTTTTTCACTGTGTGTTTGTCACGTTTGTCACAAGGATTTTGGGATGCGGTGCCCTTTTGGGACCCTCCTGAGGTCTAGGGGGAAAATGTGTGGCCTTCTGGTTCCTTTTTCCCCTGCAACCCGGCCTCCCTTCTTCGGAGGGGAGGTGCAACTAGGATGCAGGCTCCTAGGTGGACACTGGGGTGGCAGCCCAGGTAGAAGCCTAGGAGTGTGTTTGGGTCTCCCTAAGCTTCGGCGAGGGGGGACCATCGATCCTTGATCCTCTAGGCCTATGGTTTGGAGGGTCAGGGAATGGTTATGCGGGGCCTCTCTCTTTTAAGAGAAGGGCTGCGATAGACCGCATCCTTGTGCACTTTTTGTGTGGCACCTCTGCACTTTTTATGCACTTGGGTGATAGAAAGCACGACTCGGGCTTTAAAAAAAAAAAAAAAATCTGTTCTTATCAGTTTAATATCTGATACGTCCCCTATCTGGGGACCATATATTAAATGGATTTTTAGAACAGGGAGATGGAAATAGAGCTTGCTCTGTCCACTCCACGCATTGACCTGGTATTGCAGTATTTCCAGGACCGGTGCACCCTTCCCTTATGTGTTGACTAAAATCAGATTCCAAAAGTGCTATTTGTGTTTGCTATTGTTTTTGTCTTTCTGATGGGATCTCCCCTTTTAATCCCATTATTTCAACACCTGTTGGACAATGCATTTGTACAGTCATGTGTGATAATGAGCTCATTTATTAAATGCAATTAATTAATACATTGCCACCTCTTGTTGTGTGTGTGTCTTCTGTGTTTCTGTGTTTCCGGCATTTCACATTGGAACAGCTCATTCACCTTCCTTGTCTTCTCTCCGCCCTCCCTCCTAGGTAGGTTAAAGAGCTGCACCTGAGCCAGCCACTGATTGATGCAGCACCACAGTCAAATAGCGGAGTGGAGTAGGGGAACAGCAAACAGCCATTAAAGCCGCCCGCCCGCCCGCCCGCCCGCCTGCCTGCCTGCCTGCCTGCCTGCCCGCCACAATGGACCTACCTGTGTACACTACATGGATGTGATGGAATGTACTGTCGTCCCTACATTTCAAGAAGAAGTAAGAATTGCAGTTGCAACAAAGCCTTGCTTGCCTACAAAGAGAGCAGCAATTTGGATTTGTTACTATGTTACCTAGAAGAATAACAAACTGTGCAAGGATGGAGGTTGTAGGAGCAAAGAGAAGTTGTCTGTAAAGTTGGTGGATGCTTATTTTCCATTTTGCAGTCCCTTGTCTCCCTCTTGTGGCCTCCTGGAGGCAAATAAATGTGCAAAAAAAAGACAGCCTGGCGGCCGGCTGTTGCAGTGTTGCCCTCTCAGGCAACACTGAGTGACTGACTGAGCCGCACCGTCTTATATAAAGTTCAGACGGAACTTTGCACGTGTCATAGTGGAGCCCTCAGGATTCCAGAGCCAGCTTTCTGACATCATAATGGGGCCTGCCTCAGAGATAAAAGCCTGGGCCCAGGCAGTGTTGGTCAGTGCTGCTCAGCAGGCAGCACCGGACTGGACTGGATTAAAGCTGATACAAGGTGTGAAGGAACAAGGGGTGGCTGTGGGCATGCACTTGCTGCCGCTGCCAGTGTTTATCTGCATGGCAGGAGGGCATTTGGGCGTTGCCAGGAAGGCGTTTTTATGTAGATTCCTCCTCTTTCAGCACTGCATTGTGGTGCAAGCAAAAGAAGCAAATCCTGTGTAGCTTCCTCTCCGGCCTTTATTCACCTCCCGCTTAGTAGCTGTAAATGTGTGTGAGCCTGCAGGGCCCCATGGAATTGCCTAGGAGTAGGCTGAATCAATCGCTGCAAGGGGTGAACAGCAGTATGGGACAGG
Source organism: Rhinoderma darwinii (assembly GCF_050947455.1). Lineage (NCBI taxonomy): Eukaryota > Metazoa > Chordata > Amphibia > Anura > Rhinodermatidae > Rhinoderma > Rhinoderma darwinii. Next base: position 105,498 of record NW_027464129.1, read on the forward strand.
CTCGGGCAAGGCAAGGGCCGCTCGGGTTATCGCTTCTCGGCCTTTTGGCTAAGATCAAGTGTAGTATCTGTTCTTATCAGTTTAATATCTGATACGTCCCCTATCTGGGGACCATATATTAAATGGATTTTTAGAACAGGGAGATGGAAATAGAGCTTGCTCTGTCCACTCCACGCATTGACCTGGTATTGCAGTATTTCCAGGACCGGTGCACCCTTCCCTTATGTGTTGACTAAAATCAGATTCCAAAAGTGCTATTTGTGTTTGCTATTGTTTTTGTCTTTCTGATGGGATCTCCCCTTTTAATCCCATTATTTCAACACCTGTTGGACAATGCATTTGTACAGTCATGTGTGATAATGAGCTCATTTATTAAATGCAATTAATTAATACATTGCCACCTCTTGTTGTGTGTGTGTCTTCTGTGTTTCTGTGTTTCCGGCATTTCACATTGGAACAGCTCATTCACCTTCCTTGTCTTCTCTCCGCCCTCCCTCCTAGGTAGGTTAAAGAGCTGCACCTGAGCCAGCCACTGATTGATGCAGCACCACAGTCAAATAGCGGAGTGGAGTAGGGGAACAGCAAACAGCCATTAAAGCCGCCCGCCCGCCCGCCCGCCCGCCTGCCTGCCTGCCTGCCTGCCTGCCCGCCACAATGGACCTACCTGTGTACACTACATGGATGTGATGGAATGTACTGTCGTCCCTACATTTCAAGAAGAAGTAAGAATTGCAGTTGCAACAAAGCCTTGCTTGCCTACAAAGAGAGCAGCAATTTGGATTTGTTACTATGTTACCTAGAAGAATAACAAACTGTGCAAGGATGGAGGTTGTAGGAGCAAAGAGAAGTTGTCTGTAAAGTTGGTGGATGCTTATTTTCCATTTTGCAGTCCCTTGTCTCCCTCTTGTGGCCTCCTGGAGGCAAATAAATGTGCAAAAAAAAGACAGCCTGGCGGCCGGCTGTTGCAGTGTTGCCCTCTCAGGCAACACTGAGTGACTGACTGAGCCGCACCGTCTTATATAAAGTTCAGACGGAACTTTGCACGTGTCATAGTGGAGCCCTCAGGATTCCAGAGCCAGCTTTCTGACATCATAATGGGGCCTGCCTCAGAGATAAAAGCCTGGGCCCAGGCAGTGTTGGTCAGTGCTGCTCAGCAGGCAGCACCGGACTGGACTGGATTAAAGCTGATACAAGGTGTGAAGGAACAAGGGGTGGCTGTGGGCATGCACTTGCTGCCGCTGCCAGTGTTTATCTGCATGGCAGGAGGGCATTTGGGCGTTGCCAGGAAGGCGTTTTTATGTAGATTCCTCCTCTTTCAGCACTGCATTGTGGTGCAAGCAAAAGAAGCAAATCCTGTGTAGCTTCCTCTCCGGCCTTTATTCACCTCCCGCTTAGTAGCTGTAAATGTGTGTGAGCCTGCAGGGCCCCATGGAATTGCCTAGGAGTAGGCTGAATCAATCGCTGCAAGGGGTGAACAGCAGTATGGGACAGGCTCGGGCAAGGCAAGGGCCGCTCGGGTTATCGCTTCTCGGCCTTTTGGCTAAGATCAAGTGTAGTATCTGTTCTTATCAGTTTAATATCTGATACGTCCCCTATCTGGGGACCATATATTAAATGGATTTTTAGAACAGGGAGATGGAAATAGAGCTTGCTCTGTCCACTCCACGCATTGACCTGGTATTGCAGTATTTCCAGGACCGGTGCACCCTTCCCTTATGTGTTGACTAAAATCAGATTCCAAAAGTGCTATTTGTGTTTGCTATTGTTTTTGTCTTTCTGATGGGATCTCCCCTTTTAATCCCATTATTTCAACACCTGTTGGACAATGCATTTGTACAGTCATGTGTGATAATGAGCTCATTTATTAAATGCAATTAATTAATACATTGCCACCTCTTGTTGTGTGTGTGTCTTCTGTGTTTCTGTGTTTCCGGCATTTCACATTGGAACAGCTCATTCACCTTCCTTGTCTTCTCTCCGCCCTCCCTCCTAGGTAGGTTAAAGAGCTGCACCTGAGCCAGCCACTGATTGATGCAGCACCACAGTCAAATAGCGGAGTGGAGTAGGGGAACAGCAAACAGCCATTAAAGCCGCCCGCCCGCCCGCCCGCCCGCCTGCCTGCCTGCCTGCCTGCCTGCCCGCCACAATGGACCTACCTGTGTACACTACATGGATGTGATGGAATGTACTGTCGTCCCTACATTTCAAGAAGAAGTAAGAATTGCAGTTGCAACAAAGCCTTGCTTGCCTACAAAGAGAGCAGCAATTTGGATTTGTTACTATGTTACCTAGAAGAATAACAAACTGTGCAAGGATGGAGGTTGTAGGAGCAAAGAGAAGTTGTCTGTAAAGTTGGTGGATGCTTATTTTCCATTTTGCAGTCCCTTGTCTCCCTCTTGTGGCCTCCTGGAGGCAAATAAATGTGCAAAAAAAAGACAGCCTGGCGGCCGGCTGTTGCAGTGTTGCCCTCTCAGGCAACACTGAGTGACTGACTGAGCCGCACCGTCTTATATAAAGTTCAGACGGAACTTTGCACGTGTCATAGTGGAGCCCTCAGGATTCCAGAGCCAGCTTTCTGACATCATAATGGGGCCTGCCTCAGAGATAAAAGCCTGGGCCCAGGCAGTGTTGGTCAGTGCTGCTCAGCAGGCAGCACCGGACTGGACTGGATTAAAGCTGATACAAGGTGTGAAGGAACAAGGGGTGGCTGTGGGCATGCACTTGCTGCCGCTGCCAGTGTTTATCTGCATGGCAGGAGGGCATTTGGGCGTTGCCAGGAAGGCGTTTTTATGTAGATTCCTCCTCTTTCAGCACTGCATTGTGGTGCAAGCAAAAGAAGCAAATCCTGTGTAGCTTCCTCTCCGGCCTTTATTCACCTCCCGCTTAGTAGCTGTAAATGTGTGTGAGCCTGCAGGGCCCCATGGAATTGCCTAGGAGTAGGCTGAATCAATCGCTGCAAGGGGTGAACAGCAGTATGGGACAGGCTCGGGCAAGGCAAGGGCCGCTCGGGTTATCGCTTCTCGGCCTTTTGGCTAAGATCAAGTGTAGTATCTGTTCTTATCAGTTTAATATCTGATACGTCCCCTATCTGGGGACCATATATTAAATGGATTTTTAGAACAGGGAGATGGAAATAGAGCTTGCTCTGTCCACTCCACGCATTGACCTGGTATTGCAGTATTTCCAGGACCGGTGCACCCTTCCCTTATGTGTTGACTAAAATCAGATTCCAAAAGTGCTATTTGTGTTTGCTATTGTTTTTGTCTTTCTGATGGGATCTCCCCTTTTAATCCCATTATTTCAACACCTGTTGGACAATGCATTTGTACAGTCATGTGTGATAATGAGCTCATTTATTAAATGCAATTAATTAATACATTGCCACCTCTTGTTGTGTGTGTGTCTTCTGTGTTTCTGTGTTTCCGGCATTTCACATTGGAACAGCTCATTCACCTTCCTTGTCTTCTCTCCGCCCTCCCTCCTAGGTAGGTTAAAGAGCTGCACCTGAGCCAGCCACTGATTGATGCAGCACCACAGTCAAATAGCGGAGTGGAGTAGGGGAACAGCAAACAGCCATTAAAGCCGCCCGCCCGCCCGCCCGCCCGCCTGCCTGCCTGCCTGCCTGCCTGCCTGCCCGCCACAATGGACCTACCTGTGTACACTACATGGATGTGATGGAATGTACTGTCGTCCCTACATTTCAAGAAGAAGTAAGAATTGCAGTTGCAACAAAGCCTTGCTTGCCTACAAAGAGAGCAGCAATTTGGATTTGTTACTATGTTACCTAGAAGAATAACAAACTGTGCAAGGATGGAGGTTGTAGGAGCAAAGAGAAGTTGTCTGTAAAGTTGGTGGATGCTTATTTTCCATTTTGCAGTCCCTTGTCTCCCTCTTGTGGCCTCCTGGAGGCAAATAAATGTGCAAAAAAAAGACAGCCTGGCGGCCGGCTGTTGCAGTGTTGCCCTCTCAGGCAACACTGAGTGACTGACTGAGCCGCACCGTCTTATATAAAGTTCAGACGGAACTTTGCACGTGTCATAGTGGAGCCCTCAGGATTCCAGAGCCAGCTTTCTGACATCATAATGGGGCCTGCCTCAGAGATAAAAGCCTGGGCCCAGGCAGTGTTGGTCAGTGCTGCTCAGCAGGCAGCACCGGACTGGACTGGATTAAAGCTGATACAAGGTGTGAAGGAACAAGGGGTGGCTGTGGGCATGCACTTGCTGCCGCTGCCAGTGTTTATCTGCATGGCAGGAGGGCATTTGGGCGTTGCCAGGAAGGCGTTTTTATGTAGATTCCTCCTCTTTCAGCACTGCATTGTGGTGCAAGCAAAAGAAGCAAATCCTGTGTAGCTTCCTCTCCGGCCTTTATTCACCTCCCGCTTAGTAGCTGTAAATGTGTGTGAGCCTGCAGGGCCCCATGGAATTGCCTAGGAGTAGGCTGAATCAATCGCTGCAAGGGGTGAACAGCAGTATGGGACAGGCTCGGGCAAGGCAAGGGCCGCTCGGGTTATCGCTTCTCGGCCTTTTGGCTAAGATCAAGTGTAGTATCTGTTCTTATCAGTTTAATATCTGATACGTCCCCTATCTGGGGACCATATATTAAATGGATTTTTAGAACAGGGAGATGGAAATAGAGCTTGCTCTGTCCACTCCACGCATTGACCTGGTATTGCAGTATTTCCAGGACCGGTGCACCCTTCCCTTATGTGTTGACTAAAATCAGATTCCAAAAGTGCTATTTGTGTTTGCTATTGTTTTTGTCTTTCTGATGGGATCTCCCCTTTTAATCCCATTATTTCAACACCTGTTGGACAATGCATTTGTACAGTCATGTGTGATAATGAGCTCATTTATTAAATGCAATTAATTAATACATTGCCACCTCTTGTTGTGTGTGTGTCTTCTGTGTTTCTGTGTTTCCGGCATTTCACATTGGAACAGCTCATTCACCTTCCTTGTCTTCTCTCCGCCCTCCCTCCTAGGTAGGTTAAAGAGCTGCACCTGAGCCAGCCACTGATTGATGCAGCACCACAGTCAAATAGCGGAGTGGAGTAGGGGAACAGCAAACAGCCATTAAAGCCGCCCGCCCGCCCGCCCGCCCGCCTGCCTGCCTGCCTGCCTGCCTGCCCGCCACAATGGACCTACCTGTGTACACTACATGGATGTGATGGAATGTACTGTCGTCCCTACATTTCAAGAAGAAGTAAGAATTGCAGTTGCAACAAAGCCTTGCTTGCCTACAAAGAGAGCAGCAATTTGGATTTGTTACTATGTTACCTAGAAGAATAACAAACTGTGCAAGGATGGAGGTTGTAGGAGCAAAGAGAAGTTGTCTGTAAAGTTGGTGGATGCTTATTTTCCATTTTGCAGTCCCTTGTCTCCCTCTTGTGGCCTCCTGGAGGCAAATAAATGTGCAAAAAAAAGACAGCCTGGCGGCCGGCTGTTGCAGTGTTGCCCTCTCAGGCAACACTGAGTGACTGACTGAGCCGCACCGTCTTATATAAAGTTCAGACGGAACTTTGCACGTGTCATAGTGGAGCCCTCAGGATTCCAGAGCCAGCTTTCTGACATCATAATGGGGCCTGCCTCAGAGATAAAAGCCTGGGCCCAGGCAGTGTTGGTCAGTGCTGCTCAGCAGGCAGCACCGGACTGGACTGGATTAAAGCTGATACAAGGTGTGAAGGAACAAGGGGTGGCTGTGGGCATGCACTTGCTGCCGCTGCCAGTGTTTATCTGCATGGCAGGAGGGCATTTGGGCGTTGCCAGGAAGGCGTTTTTATGTAGATTCCTCCTCTTTCAGCACTGCATTGTGGTGCAAGCAAAAGAAGCAAATCCTGTGTAGCTTCCTCTCCGGCCTTTATTCACCTCCCGCTTAGTAGCTGTAAATGTGTGTGAGCCTGCAGGGCCCCATGGAATTGCCTAGGAGTAGGCTGAATCAATCGCTGCAAGGGGTGAACAGCAGTATGGGACAGGCTCGGGCAAGGCAAGGGCCGCTCGGGTTATCGCTTCTCGGCCTTTTGGCTAAGATCAAGTGTAGTATCTGTTCTTATCAGTTTAATATCTGATACGTCCCCTATCTGGGGACCATATATTAAATGGATTTTTAGAACAGGGAGATGGAAATAGAGCTTGCTCTGTCCACTCCACGCATTGACCTGGTATTGCAGTATTTCCAGGACCGGTGCACCCTTCCCTTATGTGTTGACTAAAATCAGATTCCAAAAGTGCTATTTGTGTTTGCTATTGTTTTTGTCTTTCTGATGGGATCTCCCCTTTTAATCCCATTATTTCAACACCTGTTGGACAATGCATTTGTACAGTCATGTGTGATAATGAGCTCATTTATTAAATGCAATTAATTAATACATTGCCACCTCTTGTTGTGTGTGTGTCTTCTGTGTTTCTGTGTTTCCGGCATTTCACATTGGAACAGCTCATTCACCTTCCTTGTCTTCTCTCCGCCCTCCCTCCTAGGTAGGTTAAAGAGCTGCACCTGAGCCAGCCACTGATTGATGCAGCACCACAGTCAAATAGCGGAGTGGAGTAGGGGAACAGCAAACAGCCATTAAAGCCGCCCGCCCGCCCGCCCGCCCGCCTGCCTGCCTGCCTGCCTGCCTGCCCGCCACAATGGACCTACCTGTGTACACTACATGGATGTGATGGAATGTACTGTCGTCCCTACATTTCAAGAAGAAGTAAGAATTGCAGTTGCAACAAAGCCTTGCTTGCCTACAAAGAGAGCAGCAATTTGGATTTGTTACTATGTTACCTAGAAGAATAACAAACTGTGCAAGGATGGAGGTTGTAGGAGCAAAGAGAAGTTGTCTGTAAAGTTGGTGGATGCTTATTTTCCATTTTGCAGTCCCTTGTCTCCCTCTTGTGGCCTCCTGGAGGCAAATAAATGTGCAAAAAAAAGACAGCCTGGCGGCCGGCTGTTGCAGTGTTGCCCTCTCAGGCAACACTGAGTGACTGACTGAGCCGCACCGTCTTATATAAAGTTCAGACGGAACTTTGCACGTGTCATAGTGGAGCCCTCAGGATTCCAGAGCCAGCTTTCTGACATCATAATGGGGCCTGCCTCAGAGATAAAAGCCTGGGCCCAGGCAGTGTTGGTCAGTGCTGCTCAGCAGGCAGCACCGGACTGGACTGGATTAAAGCTGATACAAGGTGTGAAGGAACAAGGGGTGGCTGTGGGCATGCACTTGCTGCCGCTGCCAGTGTTTATCTGCATGGCAGGAGGGCATTTGGGCGTTGCCAGGAAGGCGTTTTTATGTAGATTCCTCCTCTTTCAGCACTGCATTGTGGTGCAAGCAAAAGAAGCAAATCCTGTGTAGCTTCCTCTCCGGCCTTTATTCACCTCCCGCTTAGTAGCTGTAAATGTGTGTGAGCCTGCAGGGCCCCATGGAATTGCCTAGGAGTAGGCTGAATCAATCGCTGCAAGGGGTGAACAGCAGTATGGGACAGGCTCGGGCAAGGCAAGGGCCGCTCGGGTTATCGCTTCTCGGCCTTTTGGCTAAGATCAAGTGTAGTATCTGTTCTTATCAGTTTAATATCTGATACGTCCCCTATCTGGGGACCATATATTAAATGGATTTTTAGAACAGGGAGATGGAAATAGAGCTTGCTCTGTCCACTCCACGCATTGACCTGGTATTGCAGTATTTCCAGGACCGGTGCACCCTTCCCTTATGTGTTGACTAAAATCAGATTCCAAAAGTGCTATTTGTGTTTGCTATTGTTTTTGTCTTTCTGATGGGATCTCCCCTTTTAATCCCATTATTTCAACACCTGTTGGACAATGCATTTGTACAGTCATGTGTGATAATGAGCTCATTTATTAAATGCAATTAATTAATACATTGCCACCTCTTGTTGTGTGTGTGTCTTCTGTGTTTCTGTGTTTCCGGCATTTCACATTGGAACAGCTCATTCACCTTCCTTGTCTTCTCTCCGCCCTCCCTCCTAGGTAGGTTAAAGAGCTGCACCTGAGCCAGCCACTGATTGATGCAGCACCACAGTCAAATAGCGGAGTGGAGTAGGGGAACAGCAAACAGCCATTAAAGCCGCCCGCCCGCCCGCCCGCCCGCCTGCCTGCCTGCCTGCCTGCCTGCCCGCCACAATGGACCTACCTGTGTACACTACATGGATGTGATGGAATGTACTGTCGTCCCTACATTTCAAGAAGAAGTAAGAATTGCAGTTGCAACAAAGCCTTGCTTGCCTACAAAGAGAGCAGCAATTTGGATTTGTTACTATGTTACCTAGAAGAATAACAAACTGTGCAAGGATGGAGGTTGTAGGAGCAAAGAGAAGTTGTCTGTAAAGTTGGTGGATGCTTATTTTCCATTTTGCAGTCCCTTGTCTCCCTCTTGTGGCCTCCTGGAGGCAAATAAATGTGCAAAAAAAAGACAGCCTGGCGGCCGGCTGTTGCAGTGTTGCCCTCTCAGGCAACACTGAGTGACTGACTGAGCCGCACCGTCTTATATAAAGTTCAGACGGAACTTTGCACGTGTCATAGTGGAGCCCTCAGGATTCCAGAGCCAGCTTTCTGACATCATAATGGGGCCTGCCTCAGAGATAAAAGCCTGGGCCCAGGCAGTGTTGGTCAGTGCTGCTCAGCAGGCAGCACCGGACTGGACTGGATTAAAGCTGATACAAGGTGTGAAGGAACAAGGGGTGGCTGTGGGCATGCACTTGCTGCCGCTGCCAGTGTTTATCTGCATGGCAGGAGGGCATTTGGGCGTTGCCAGGAAGGCGTTTTTATGTAGATTCCTCCTCTTTCAGCACTGCATTGTGGTGCAAGCAAAAGAAGCAAATCCTGTGTAGCTTCCTCTCCGGCCTTTATTCACCTCCCGCTTAGTAGCTGTAAATGTGTGTGAGCCTGCAGGGCCCCATGGAATTGCCTAGGAGTAGGCTGAATCAATCGCTGCAAGGGGTGAACAGCAGTATGGGACAGGCTCGGGCAAGGCAAGGGCCGCTCGGGTTATCGCTTCTCGGCCTTTTGGCTAAGATCAAGTGTAGTATCTGTTCTTATCAGTTTAATATCTGATACGTCCCCTATCTGGGGACCATATATTAAATGGATTTTTAGAACAGGGAGATGGAAATAGAGCTTGCTCTGTCCACTCCACGCATTGACCTGGTATTGCAGTATTTCCAGGACCGGTGCACCCTTCCCTTATGTGTTGACTAAAATCAGATTCCAAAAGTGCTATTTGTGTTTGCTATTGTTTTTGTCTTTCTGATGGGATCTCCCCTTTTAATCCCATTATTTCAACACCTGTTGGACAATGCATTTGTACAGTCATGTGTGATAATGAGCTCATTTATTAAATGCAATTAATTAATACATTGCCACCTCTTGTTGTGTGTGTGTCTTCTGTGTTTCTGTGTTTCCGGCATTTCACATTGGAACAGCTCATTCACCTTCCTTGTCTTCTCTCCGCCCTCCCTCCTAGGTAGGTTAAAGAGCTGCACCTGAGCCAGCCACTGATTGATGCAGCACCACAGTCAAATAGCGGAGTGGAGTAGGGGAACAGCAAACAGCCATTAAAGCCGCCCGCCCGCCCGCCCGCCCGCCTGCCTGCCTGCCTGCCTGCCTGCCCGCCACAATGGACCTACCTGTGTACACTACATGGATGTGATGGAATGTACTGTCGTCCCTACATTTCAAGAAGAAGTAAGAATTGCAGTTGCAACAAAGCCTTGCTTGCCTACAAAGAGAGCAGCAATTTGGATTTGTTACTATGTTACCTAGAAGAATAACAAACTGTGCAAGGATGGAGGTTGTAGGAGCAAAGAGAAGTTGTCTGTAAAGTTGGTGGATGCTTATTTTCCATTTTGCAGTCCCTTGTCTCCCTCTTGTGGCCTCCTGGAGGCAAATAAATGTGCAAAAAAAAGACAGCCTGGCGGCCGGCTGTTGCAGTGTTGCCCTCTCAGGCAACACTGAGTGACTGACTGAGCCGCACCGTCTTATATAAAGTTCAGACGGAACTTTGCACGTGTCATAGTGGAGCCCTCAGGATTCCAGAGCCAGCTTTCTGACATCATAATGGGGCCTGCCTCAGAGATAAAAGCCTGGGCCCAGGCAGTGTTGGTCAGTGCTGCTCAGCAGGCAGCACCGGACTGGACTGGATTAAAGCTGATACAAGGTGTGAAGGAACAAGGGGTGGCTGTGGGCATGCACTTGCTGCCGCTGCCAGTGTTTATCTGCATGGCAGGAGGGCATTTGGGCGTTGCCAGGAAGGCGTTTTTATGTAGATTCCTCCTCTTTCAGCACTGCATTGTGGTGCAAGCAAAAGAAGCAAATCCTGTGTAGCTTCCTCTCCGGCCTTTATTCACCTCCCGCTTAGTAGCTGTAAATGTGTGTGAGCCTGCAGGGCCCCATGGAATTGCCTAGGAGTAGGCTGAATCAATCGCTGCAAGGGGTGAACAGCAGTATGGGACAGGCTCGGGCAAGGCAAGGGCCGCTCGGGTTATCGCTTCTCGGCCTTTTGGCTAAGATCAAGTGTAGTATCTGTTCTTATCAGTTTAATATCTGATACGTCCCCTATCTGGGGACCATATATTAAATGGATTTTTAGAACAGGGAGATGGAAATAGAGCTTGCTCTGTCCACTCCACGCATTGACCTGGTATTGCAGTATTTCCAGGACCGGTGCACCCTTCCCTTATGTGTTGACTAAAATCAGATTCCAAAAGTGCTATTTGTGTTTGCTATTGTTTTTGTCTTTCTGATGGGATCTCCCCTTTTAATCCCATTATTTCAACACCTGTTGGACAATGCATTTGTACAGTCATGTGTGATAATGAGCTCATTTATTAAATGCAATTAATTAATACATTGCCACCTCTTGTTGTGTGTGTGTCTTCTGTGTTTCTGTGTTTCCGGCATTTCACATTGGAACAGCTCATTCACCTTCCTTGTCTTCTCTCCGCCCTCCCTCCTAGGTAGGTTAAAGAGCTGCACCTGAGCCAGCCACTGATTGATGCAGCACCACAGTCAAATAGCGGAGTGGAGTAGGGGAACAGCAAACAGCCATTAAAGCCGCCCGCCCGCCCGCCCGCCCGCCTGCCTGCCTGCCTGCCTGCCTGCCCGCCACAATGGACCTACCTGTGTACACTACATGGATGTGATGGAATGTACTGTCGTCCCTACATTTCAAGAAGAAGTAAGAATTGCAGTTGCAACAAAGCCTTGCTTGCCTACAAAGAGAGCAGCAATTTGGATTTGTTACTATGTTACCTAGAAGAATAACAAACTGTGCAAGGATGGAGGTTGTAGGAGCAAAGAGAAGTTGTCTGTAAAGTTGGTGGATGCTTATTTTCCATTTTGCAGTCCCTTGTCTCCCTCTTGTGGCCTCCTGGAGGCAAATAAATGTGCAAAAAAAAGACAGCCTGGCGGCCGGCTGTTGCAGTGTTGCCCTCTCAGGCAACACTGAGTGACTGACTGAGCCGCACCGTCTTATATAAAGTTCAGACGGAACTTTGCACGTGTCATAGTGGAGCCCTCAGGATTCCAGAGCCAGCTTTCTGACATCATAATGGGGCCTGCCTCAGAGATAAAAGCCTGGGCCCAGGCAGTGTTGGTCAGTGCTGCTCAGCAGGCAGCACCGGACTGGACTGGATTAAAGCTGATACAAGGTGTGAAGGAACAAGGGGTGGCTGTGGGCATGCACTTGCTGCCGCTGCCAGTGTTTATCTGCATGGCAGGAGGGCATTTGGGCGTTGCCAGGAAGGCGTTTTTATGTAGATTCCTCCTCTTTCAGCACTGCATTGTGGTGCAAGCAAAAGAAGCAAATCCTGTGTAGCTTCCTCTCCGGCCTTTATTCACCTCCCGCTTAGTAGCTGTAAATGTGTGTGAGCCTGCAGGGCCCCATGGAATTGCCTAGGAGTAGGCTGAATCAATCGCTGCAAGGGGTGAACAGCAGTATGGGACAGGCTCGGGCAAGGCAAGGGCCGCTCGGGTTATCGCTTCTCGGCCTTTTGGCTAAGATCAAGTGTAGTATCTGTTCTTATCAGTTTAATATCTGATACGTCCCCTATCTGGGGACCATATATTAAATGGATTTTTAGAACAGGGAGATGGAAATAGAGCTTGCTCTGTCCACTCCACGCATTGACCTGGTATTGCAGTATTTCCAGGACCGGTGCACCCTTCCCTTATGTGTTGACTAAAATCAGATTCCAAAAGTGCTATTTGTGTTTGCTATTGTTTTTGTCTTTCTGATGGGATCTCCCCTTTTAATCCCATTATTTCAACACCTGTTGGACAATGCATTTGTACAGTCATGTGTGATAATGAGCTCATTTATTAAATGCAATTAATTAATACATTGCCACCTCTTGTTGTGTGTGTGTCTTCTGTGTTTCTGTGTTTCCGGCATTTCACATTGGAACAGCTCATTCACCTTCCTTGTCTTCTCTCCGCCCTCCCTCCTAGGTAGGTTAAAGAGCTGCACCTGAGCCAGCCACTGATTGATGCAGCACCACAGTCAAATAGCGGAGTGGAGTAGGGGAACAGCAAACAGCCATTAAAGCCGCCCGCCCGCCCGCCCGCCCGCCTGCCTGCCTGCCTGCCTGCCTGCCCGCCACAATGGACCTACCTGTGTACACTACATGGATGTGATGGAATGTACTGTCGTCCCTACATTTCAAGAAGAAGTAAGAATTGCAGTTGCAACAAAGCCTTGCTTGCCTACAAAGAGAGCAGCAATTTGGATTTGTTACTATGTTACCTAGAAGAATAACAAACTGTGCAAGGATGGAGGTTGTAGGAGCAAAGAGAAGTTGTCTGTAAAGTTGGTGGATGCTTATTTTCCATTTTGCAGTCCCTTGTCTCCCTCTTGTGGCCTCCTGGAGGCAAATAAATGTGCAAAAAAAAGACAGCCTGGCGGCCGGCTGTTGCAGTGTTGCCCTCTCAGGCAACACTGAGTGACTGACTGAGCCGCACCGTCTTATATAAAGTTCAGACGGAACTTTGCACGTGTCATAGTGGAGCCCTCAGGATTCCAGAGCCAGCTTTCTGACATCATAATGGGGCCTGCCTCAGAGATAAAAGCCTGGGCCCAGGCAGTGTTGGTCAGTGCTGCTCAGCAGGCAGCACCGGACTGGACTGGATTAAAGCTGATACAAGGTGTGAAGGAACAAGGGGTGGCTGTGGGCATGCACTTGCTGCCGCTGCCAGTGTTTATCTGCATGGCAGGAGGGCATTTGGGCGTTGCCAGGAAGGCGTTTTTATGTAGATTCCTCCTCTTTCAGCACTGCATTGTGGTGCAAGCAAAAGAAGCAAATCCTGTGTAGCTTCCTCTCCGGCCTTTATTCACCTCCCGCTTAGTAGCTGTAAATGTGTGTGAGCCTGCAGGGCCCCATGGAATTGCCTAGGAGTAGGCTGAATCAATCGCTGCAAGGGGTGAACAGCAGTATGGGACAGGCTCGGGCAAGGCAAGGGCCGCTCGGGTTATCGCTTCTCGGCCTTTTGGCTAAGATCAAGTGTAGTATCTGTTCTTATCAGTTTAATATCTGATACGTCCCCTATCTGGGGACCATATATTAAATGGATTTTTAGAACAGGGAGATGGAAATAGAGCTTGCTCTGTCCACTCCACGCATTGACCTGGTATTGCAGTATTTCCAGGACCGGTGCACCCTTCCCTTATGTGTTGACTAAAATCAGATTCCAAAAGTGCTATTTGTGTTTGCTATTGTTTTTGTCTTTCTGATGGGATCTCCCCTTTTAATCCCATTATTTCAACACCTGTTGGACAATGCATTTGTACAGTCATGTGTGATAATGAGCTCATTTATTAAATGCAATTAATTAATACATTGCCACCTCTTGTTGTGTGTGTGTCTTCTGTGTTTCTGTGTTTCCGGCATTTCACATTGGAACAGCTCATTCACCTTCCTTGTCTTCTCTCCGCCCTCCCTCCTAGGTAGGTTAAAGAGCTGCACCTGAGCCAGCCACTGATTGATGCAGCACCACAGTCAAATAGCGGAGTGGAGTAGGGGAACAGCAAACAGCCATTAAAGCCGCCCGCCCGCCCGCCCGCCCGCCTGCCTGCCTGCCTGCCTGCCTGCCCGCCACAATGGACCTACCTGTGTACACTACATGGATGTGATGGAATGTACTGTCGTCCCTACATTTCAAGAAGAAGTAAGAATTGCAGTTGCAACAAAGCCTTGCTTGCCTACAAAGAGAGCAGCAATTTGGATTTGTTACTATGTTACCTAGAAGAATAACAAACTGTGCAAGGATGGAGGTTGTAGGAGCAAAGAGAAGTTGTCTGTAAAGTTGGTGGATGCTTATTTTCCATTTTGCAGTCCCTTGTCTCCCTCTTGTGGCCTCCTGGAGGCAAATAAATGTGCAAAAAAAAGACAGCCTGGCGGCCGGCTGTTGCAGTGTTGCCCTCTCAGGCAACACTGAGTGACTGACTGAGCCGCACCGTCTTATATAAAGTTCAGACGGAACTTTGCACGTGTCATAGTGGAGCCCTCAGGATTCCAGAGCCAGCTTTCTGACATCATAATGGGGCCTGCCTCAGAGATAAAAGCCTGGGCCCAGGCAGTGTTGGTCAGTGCTGCTCAGCAGGCAGCACCGGACTGGACTGGATTAAAGCTGATACAAGGTGTGAAGGAACAAGGGGTGGCTGTGGGCATGCACTTGCTGCCGCTGCCAGTGTTTATCTGCATGGCAGGAGGGCATTTGGGCGTTGCCAGGAAGGCGTTTTTATGTAGATTCCTCCTCTTTCAGCACTGCATTGTGGTGCAAGCAAAAGAAGCAAATCCTGTGTAGCTTCCTCTCCGGCCTTTATTCACCTCCCGCTTAGTAGCTGTAAATGTGTGTGAGCCTGCAGGGCCCCATGGAATTGCCTAGGAGTAGGCTGAATCAATCGCTGCAAGGGGTGAACAGCAGTATGGGACAGGCTCGGGCAAGGCAAGGGCCGCTCGGGTTATCGCTTCTCGGCCTTTTGGCTAAGATCAAGTGTAGTATCTGTTCTTATCAGTTTAATATCTGATACGTCCCCTATCTGGGGACCATATATTAAATGGATTTTTAGAACAGGGAGATGGAAATAGAGCTTGCTCTGTCCACTCCACGCATTGACCTGGTATTGCAGTATTTCCAGGACCGGTGCACCCTTCCCTTATGTGTTGACTAAAATCAGATTCCAAAAGTGCTATTTGTGTTTGCTATTGTTTTTGTCTTTCTGATGGGATCTCCCCTTTTAATCCCATTATTTCAACACCTGTTGGACAATGCATTTGTACAGTCATGTGTGATAATGAGCTCATTTATTAAATGCAATTAATTAATACATTGCCACCTCTTGTTGTGTGTGTGTCTTCTGTGTTTCTGTGTTTCCGGCATTTCACATTGGAACAGCTCATTCACCTTCCTTGTCTTCTCTCCGCCCTCCCTCCTAGGTAGGTTAAAGAGCTGCACCTGAGCCAGCCACTGATTGATGCAGCACCACAGTCAAATAGCGGAGTGGAGTAGGGGAACAGCAAACAGCCATTAAAGCCGCCCGCCCGCCCGCCCGCCCGCCTGCCTGCCTGCCTGCCTGCCTGCCCGCCACAATGGACCTACCTGTGTACACTACATGGATGTGATGGAATGTACTGTCGTCCCTACATTTCAAGAAGAAGTAAGAATTGCAGTTGCAACAAAGCCTTGCTTGCCTACAAAGAGAGCAGCAATTTGGATTTGTTACTATGTTACCTAGAAGAATAACAAACTGTGCAAGGATGGAGGTTGTAGGAGCAAAGAGAAGTTGTCTGTAAAGTTGGTGGATGCTTATTTTCCATTTTGCAGTCCCTTGTCTCCCTCTTGTGGCCTCCTGGAGGCAAATAAATGTGCAAAAAAAAGACAGCCTGGCGGCCGGCTGTTGCAGTGTTGCCCTCTCAGGCAACACTGAGTGACTGACTGAGCCGCACCGTCTTATATAAAGTTCAGACGGAACTTTGCACGTGTCATAGTGGAGCCCTCAGGATTCCAGAGCCAGCTTTCTGACATCATAATGGGGCCTGCCTCAGAGATAAAAGCCTGGGCCCAGGCAGTGTTGGTCAGTGCTGCTCAGCAGGCAGCACCGGACTGGACTGGATTAAAGCTGATACAAGGTGTGAAGGAACAAGGGGTGGCTGTGGGCATGCACTTGCTGCCGCTGCCAGTGTTTATCTGCATGGCAGGAGGGCATTTGGGCGTTGCCAGGAAGGCGTTTTTATGTAGATTCCTCCTCTTTCAGCACTGCATTGTGGTGCAAGCAAAAGAAGCAAATCCTGTGTAGCTTCCTCTCCGGCCTTTATTCACCTCCCGCTTAGTAGCTGTAAATGTGTGTGAGCCTGCAGGGCCCCATGGAATTGCCTAGGAGTAGGCTGAATCAATCGCTGCAAGGGGTGAACAGCAGTATGGGACAGGCTCGGGCAAGGCAAGGGCCGCTCGGGTTATCGCTTCTCGGCCTTTTGGCTAAGATCAAGTGTAGTATCTGTTCTTATCAGTCCTTGTAAGGATAGATAGCTCGGAGAACCACTGGGGGCTATAAACACTAGCTTAGCGATCCAAGAGCGTTCCAGACGAAGCCGGCGACGAACTGCGGAGAAGAACCAGCGAAGACGACGATCCAGAAGGGAGAAGCCGCCATCGGGGAAGAAGCTCCGGGAGATCGCTGCCGGGAAGAAGAAGGAGAACTTCGGAGAAGAGCCGCTGCTGAAGGGGATCTTCGAAGAAGCTCGGCCGCAGAAGAAGAAGCTCGACGAGGAACCGCTGCGGAAGAAATTTCGTGGAAGAACCTCGGCCAGCAAGGAGAAGATTTGCATAGCTCCGCCCCCTTCGGGAAAGAGCTATCGAAGATCCTCCCCAAGCGACAGGAACAGCTGGAAGAAGCCATGGCCTCAACCAGCAACCCTGCCACCCAGAAGGAGAAGGCTGATGGACCAGGTGAGCCGGCCCAGGCCAGGACATCTCCTCCTGAAGCCTCCTCAAGCCAACAGGCCACCAGGAAGCCGAACCAGGCTGCTCCAACCCTGGAGCCCTGGATGAAGCAGACGGTGGCCCTGAAGCTCAAGGAGGTGGACGGGAGAGTGCCGGACATGACGGAAGAAGTGTTCTGCCAGAAGATGCTCCTGGATCAGGGCTTCGCTAAGCCGGAGACCATCAGCATCCAGGCCTTCATGACCGGGATGTTCTTCGTGACCTTCGCTTCGATCAACATCTGCAGAAGGTACTGGGAGATGGTGAAAGCGGCGAGGCCTGAATCCCCTTTCTCTCGCTTTGTGGGCAACTGCCCTGTCCAAAGAGAGGAAAGGCGGGTGACGGTCTCAATGCGGAACCCACACACCCCCGGCAAAGACATCACCACGCTCCTGAAGCGGTTCTGCACAGTGGTGAGGGAACCCACCCACATCCTGAACGGACTCGGCTTCTGGACTGGCAAGTGGTCGGTAATCGTCCGACTGAACAAGGATTCGAGCGCGGAAGACGGCCTCCAGCACCTGCCCCAGTCATTCTCGCTGGGCAACTCCTACGGCCTCATCTATTACCCGGACATGCCGCAGATCTGCAGGAGATGCAGCAAGAAGGGTCATTCGGTGAAGGACTGCAAGGAGGACGCCTGCAAGAACTGCCGGGTAACAGGACACGAGACCAAAGACTGCCCGAAACGGACAATGTGCAACCTCTGCGGACAAGCAGCCCACTCTTACAAGGACTGCCCGAAGAGGGATCGATCCTGGGCAACTGTAGCAGCGAAAGCTCCAGCCAGAGGGAACCCCGCCCCAGCCAGAGCTCCAGCGGCACAGAAGACCGGGAAAAAGAAGGATGGTAAGAAGACGACAGTCCCTCCCCCCCCTCTCCCGGCCCTCCCTCGCCCTACCCTTCCCACCCTCCCTCGCCCGGCCCTCCCCACCCCCCCGTCCCCAACCCCTGTCACCCCCACTGAGGCTCTCACCTTCTCCTACCCACCCATCTCAGTGGTCCTGTCACCTGCACCTCTCCCAACCCAGCCTCCCTTCTCCCCAGCTCCAGCAGCACTAACATCTTCCCCTCCAGCTGCTGGAGTCCTCTCCCTGGAGGATTTTCCCCCTCTTGTCTTCTCAGGTGCCATCCAGAGGAAGAGAAAGGTGAGGGACAGCCCAGCTGCTGAGTCCTCAAAGAGACAAGTCGTGGAAATCTGCGAAGATTCCCTTGCGCAGCAGGAGGAAATGGAGCAGATGGTGGAGGAACTCGTGTCTGAACCTGAGGTCATCGACTTCACAACAGACATCCAGGTGGCTACAATCCTGGAACAATTTTTGTCAGAGGGCCTGCTGGATCTTCCGGACCCGCCAGGCTCCAGAGAGGAGGATCCGCCCGACCGGACTGGTAACTGAGGTGTATCGCTTGCACTAACCTTCTTTATTCTCCCCCATGGCTGCTAAACTTAACATCTTTAGCCTCAATGTGAGGAGTGTTAGAGATAGGACTAGATGTCAGATGGTGCTAACTTTTCTTTCCAAGCAGTCGAGTGATGTATTTATGCTGCAGGAATGTACTCTCCCCTCTTCCAGGTCATACCATCATCTGGCCAGGCAGTGGACCCATGGCCCGTCCTACTGGTCTGGTGGGGGCGACTGTAAGTCTGCAGGGGTTGCCATCCTGATTAGGGGAAGCGTATTTACTGTTGACTCTGTCCAGGAGCTCGTCTGCGGCCGCTTGTTGGTCGTAGACGGTTCCTGGGCGGGAGAGCCGATTAGGCTCATCAACGTGTACGCTCCCCCTATGAAGGCTGAGCGCCTGGAACTATTCCAGACCCTGCGGACCCAGCTCGCCACCACTAGGGCAGTGGTGATGGCCGGGGACTTCAACTGCCCCATCGAAGAGGATGGACGAAGTTCCGGCACTTCAATCAAGCTGGATGTCAGTTCCAAACTGCTTATCGAGATGGTAACCGAAGCATCCTTGCAGGACGTTGTGGGCTCCATGGGGATCGGCTCTGTGAACTATTCATGGAGCCGACCCGATGGCTCACTTCGTTCTCGGATTGACTTTGTGTTCACCTCCCGGGCAGTCAAGCAGCATGGGCACTCCATGGTCCCCTGCTTCTTCTCGGACCACAGGGCCATTCTCTTCCAGGGTGCCATCGGCCACGGTTTTCCTCCCGGCCCTGGCTCCTGGAAGCTGAATTGTGCCCTGCTGGAAAGAGAAGAGGTACTGGCGGAACTTAGAGACGCCTATATTGTTTGGAGGAATGATAAAGTTTTCTTTGACAAAACCTGTGACTGGTGGGAATATGTTAAAGTTGAATTTCGTTGTTTCTTTCAGGCAAAAAGTCGTCAACAGGCGTGTGAGAGGAAGAGAGACTTCAGAGAGATGCAGCGTCAGCTGCGATCCCTGCAAGACCTCCTTCAATGCGGCTGGGACGTCAGGAAGGAGCTGGAGGAAGCCAAAAAGGGCCTGAAAAGGCACTTTGAGGAGGAATCCAAGCGAATTGTCTTTCGTTCCAAGGTGGAGAACCTGGAGAAGGGTGAGAAATGTAACTCGTTCTTTTTCAGGAAACTCCATGCCGGCCACACGCCCCTGAAGGAACTCCGAGATGAGACCGGAAACATGCATTCTGGGAAGAAGGAGGTGATGGGAGTCGTCACAGACTACTACCGAAGCCTCTACTCCCGGAAAACCACTGACCCCGAAGCCGCCGATAAATTCCTGTCAGGTATCACTAATCATCTTGATCCTGCAGGTACGGAGGCTATGGACGTACCCCTGACGGTGGAGGAACTGCTCTCTGCCGCTAAATCCTTCAGACCCGGCAGGACCCCGGGCAGTGATGGTCTCCCAGCAGAGCTCTATGTAGCGCTGGGGGACTTGATCTGTCCGGACCTGCTGGAGCTCTATGAGGAGATGGTGGTGGAGGGTAGAATGCCACCGTCCTTGAGAGAAGGCATGATCACGATCTTGTATAAGCGGAAGGGGGAGAGATGTGACCTGAAAAACTGGCGTCCCATCTCTCTCCTGAACGTGGACTACAAGATCCTCGCCAAAGTATTGACCAACAGACTGAAGGTTGTCATCGGACAGATCATCGGATCGGACCAAACCTGCGGCATTCCTGGCCGTAGGGTGGCCGACAGTCTTGCCCTGGTGAGGGACACGGTGCATTACATGCAAAGCCGCCGTACACACGCGGCCCTGGTCAGTCTGGATCAGGAGAAGGCTTTTGACCGGGTCTCTCACGAATTCATGGGTAAGGCTCTGCGTAGGCTGCGGCTTGGCAGGTTGTTCTGTTTGTATGTTAACCTGATGTATTGCGACATTTACAGCTCGGTGCTGGTGAACGGCTGGAAGACTGACCCCTTTCCTGTATCGTCGGGGGTTAGACAAGGCTGTCCTCTTTCACCTCTCCTTTTTGTTTGTGTTATAGAGCTCTTCGCAGAGGCTATCCGGCAGAATGGAGAGATCAGAGGGATCACCGCACCAGGTCCAGGACACTTCGAGGTCAAATGCTCGCTGTACATGGACGACGTGACCGTCTTCTGCGCTGACCAGAGTTCGGTGACTGCACTCGTCCAGACCTGTGAGGAGTTCGGACGCGCTTCAGGGGCAAAAGTCAACTGCGGGAAGTCGGAAGCCATGCTCTTCGGAAAGTGGTACCTGCCTTCTCCTGCCTCCTTCCCGTTTACTATCAAGCCGGACTTCATCAAAATTCTGGGAGTCTGGTTCGGTAAGGAAGGTGCAGCCCTAAAGTCGTGGGAAGAACGCTTGGCCAAAGTCAACCAAAGGATCGGACTGTGGAGCCTCAGACAACTCACTATTGAGGGCAAAGCAATGGTCCTGCGTAACGAAGTCTTGCCTGTGCTACAATACACTGCACAGGCATGGCCCCCTCTTGCCACCGTCTCGAGGGCCATTACCAGGACTGTGTTTCGCTTCATCTGGGGCTCGAAAATGGACAGAGTAAAGCGGACTGTTATGTACAAGGAGCCCCGCAAAGGTGGGAAGGGTATACCCGACATTCCCACTCTGCTGCGGATCGCTTTTGTATGTGACTGTGTTCGTAGGACTCTGAGGACAGCAAACGGCTCTGCGGGCAAGGCCATGTCCCGCTACTTCCTCCTTCCCCTCTGGCGAGGTTTTGGCTGGGACAAGTGGGACAGCTCCTTCCCTTACAACTGGCACGCTCCCTGGTTCTACGGAGATGTCGTCCGGTTCGTGAGGGAGCATCAACTGGAGGGTCTTAAGCCCGACTTGTGGAAACCTAAGACGATCCACAAGCACATCAGAGCAAAGGACTCACTGGAGTCTGTTCCAGGGCTTCATGCCGACACGTTGGAGACTGTTTGGACTAACGTGTCATCTGGCAGGTTGACCAACGGGCACAAGGACATTTCATGGATGGCCATCCAGGGAGGACTGCCTCTTAGGTCATTCATGCATGCCCGCAACCTGTGCAAGACCCGGTACTGCCCCAGGTGCCCCTTCACGGAGGAAACATCTTTGCACATTTTCTGGCAGTGCCCCTTTGCACAGGGTCTGTTGAAAGCCTTGGAACATGAACTCAAGGACTCAGTACCCAGGAACAGACTGTCGTACCGCTCGGTACTTTATGGACTATTTCCTGGGAATACCACGGATGGAGCAATCCAGGAAGCCTGGCGCCTTATGAACTGCTTTAAGGACGCTATATGGTTTGCCAGGAACCGTCTGATTTTGCGGAGAGAGAGTGTGTCCGTCCAGGACTGCCGCAGGCTGATCCACAGCCTGCTCAGAGACTATTCCACCTGGGACAGCCCGGACGTCGATGAGGAAGAGGACTGATACTCCCCTTCCCCCCACTCTCCCTTCTTGTGTGTTGTCTTTCAATAAAGCTTCGGGCCTGTGATTTCCCCCTTCCCTATCCCCTCCTACCCACTCCCCTATCCCATCACTTGTCTGTAATGCTTTGTTGTTTGGCTTTAGTGAATGCAAGAATGATTAGTGTAGCATGTGGTGTAATGTATAGCATAGGCTAGCCTGTACTGTGTATTATACTGTCATGTTATGTTTGACGACTGTTATTATTTATTATTTGCTGCTTCATGGCTTGCGCTGCGTCGCAGTAATGTTTGTATGATGACGATTGATTGTCAATAAAGCATTTTTCAATCAAAAAATCTGTTCTTATCAGTTTAATATCTGATACGTCCCCTATCTGGGGACCATATATTAAATGGATTTTTAGAACAGGGAGATGGAAATAGAGCTTGCTCTGTCCACTCCACGCATTGACCTGGTATTGCAGTATTTCCAGGACCGGTGCACCCTTCCCTTATGTGTTGACTAAAATCAGATTCCAAAAGTGCTATTTGTGTTTGCTATTGTTTTTGTCTTTCTGATGGGATCTCCCCTTTTAATCCCATTATTTCAACACCTGTTGGACAATGCATTTGTACAGTCATGTGTGATAATGAGCTCATTTATTAAATGCAATTAATTAATACATTGCCACCTCTTGTTGTGTGTGTGTCTTCTGTGTTTCTGTGTTTCCGGCATTTCACATTGGAACAGCTCATTCACCTTCCTTGTCTTCTCTCCGCCCTCCCTCCTAGGTAGGTTAAAGAGCTGCACCTGAGCCAGCCACTGATTGATGCAGCACCACAGTCAAATAGCGGAGTGGAGTAGGGGAACAGCAAACAGCCATTAAAGCCGCCCGCCCGCCCGCCCGCCCGCCTGCCTGCCTGCCTGCCTGCCTGCCCGCCACAATGGACCTACCTGTGTACACTACATGGATGTGATGGAATGTACTGTCGTCCCTACATTTCAAGAAGAAGTAAGAATTGCAGTTGCAACAAAGCCTTGCTTGCCTACAAAGAGAGCAGCAATTTGGATTTGTTACTATGTTACCTAGAAGAATAACAAACTGTGCAAGGATGGAGGTTGTAGGAGCAAAGAGAAGTTGTCTGTAAAGTTGGTGGATGCTTATTTTCCATTTTGCAGTCCCTTGTCTCCCTCTTGTGGCCTCCTGGAGGCAAATAAATGTGCAAAAAAAAGACAGCCTGGCGGCCGGCTGTTGCAGTGTTGCCCTCTCAGGCAACACTGAGTGACTGACTGAGCCGCACCGTCTTATATAAAGTTCAGACGGAACTTTGCACGTGTCATAGTGGAGCCCTCAGGATTCCAGAGCCAGCTTTCTGACATCATAATGGGGCCTGCCTCAGAGATAAAAGCCTGGGCCCAGGCAGTGTTGGTCAGTGCTGCTCAGCAGGCAGCACCGGACTGGACTGGATTAAAGCTGATACAAGGTGTGAAGGAACAAGGGGTGGCTGTGGGCATGCACTTGCTGCCGCTGCCAGTGTTTATCTGCATGGCAGGAGGGCATTTGGGCGTTGCCAGGAAGGCGTTTTTATGTAGATTCCTCCTCTTTCAGCACTGCATTGTGGTGCAAGCAAAAGAAGCAAATCCTGTGTAGCTTCCTCTCCGGCCTTTATTCACCTCCCGCTTAGTAGCTGTAAATGTGTGTGAGCCTGCAGGGCCCCATGGAATTGCCTAGGAGTAGGCTGAATCAATCGCTGCAAGGGGTGAACAGCAGTATGGGACAGGCTCGGGCAAGGCAAGGGCCGCTCGGGTTATCGCTTCTCGGCCTTCTGGCTAAGCTCAAGTGGTTTAGCTAGGGGGACCTTGGGAGTACGCTCTTCCTTCGGCCTTGTGGCATCGGCAGCTTGCTGTCTTAAGCCACCTGCTGCTATAGGGGGAAGACTACGAACAAGACCGAAAAGGCGATCGATCATCATGGGTGTGATCATCCGTTATATTTCAGCCGGCGAAGCGCGGATTCGTTTTTCCTTTCGATTTGAAGTGGAGGAGAGCAAGGTGGATCGGTTCCAGTTACCTTACTTCGTGAGAGAAATCCTTTACAAGATCTTGTTGGTGAAGAAGGAGACCATCGTTTGCCTGAGGGATTCCAGGAAAGGAGCCTACATTTTGACTTTGGATTCTATTTCTGCCTGCCAAAATTTATTTGAGGTACTCAAGACCTGCAAAGAGAACCCGGAGCTCGATGGACTGACCGTAACCATTCTTTATTCTGGTGGGGATGTGCCTTTGGTGGTATGTATGTATAACCCTTTTGTGCCTGTGGAGGACATTGCTTTGTTTCTGAGAAAATACTGCATTAGCATAAAATATTCGCATAAGGTCATGAACTCGGAAGATTTGTGGACTGGCAAACACAAGTTTTTTGTTAAATTGGCTGGAGATCCAGGTGGTGTTGGGGGACTGTGTCATCCACCATCAAACTTTTCCATTGGGCGTGACAAGGGATATCTCTTTTACCCAGAGATGCCTCTGTTTTGCAGGAAGTGTAAGAAATTTGGCCACACTGCAGATGGTTGTGAAAGTCCGGCTGTCTTTTGTGGTCGCTGTAATAAAGAAGGTCATCTGTCTAAGGACTGCAGCACAATGGTCTGTAATGTTTGTGGAGAAGAAGGTCATGCCTTTAAGGACTGCAGTATGCGTACGTCCAGATCTTGGGCTGATCGAGTGGCTGGAAGGAGTGGCGCTGTCCAGGTTGGGCTCCCTACTGCGGACCCAGGGGGGAGTAATCAACCTGAGCAGCCAAAACTACTTGCAGAGAAGCCAACTGTGAAAATCAAGACCGGGGTGGAGCTTGTGGGGCACTCTGCTGCTGCAGCTGAGGTGGGGAGGGCACTCCCTGCTGAGGCTGTAGCTGATGGAAAGCCCAGATCAAGTGAGGAAGCCATGGAAGTCGCCTCAAGGGAAACAAAACGCAAGAAAGGCAAAAAAGACGGGGAGGAGCAACCCCTGGGAGTTAAAAGACCCTCAAAGATGAGTGCAGAAGAAATTGATACATGTCAGTTAATGTCAAGGCCTCTAATACCACTAATGTCAGCGTCTGATCCTTTCAACATTGAGGATTTTGTAAGTCCAGAGTCACTATTGGGCTTTATATCCGAAAGTTCGAGCTCCAGCTGATAAAATCATCTATTAGATGGCATCTTTAAAATATGCCTCACTTAATGTGAGAAGTTTGAAGAGCCCCACTCGGAGGGCTGCTTTATTTAAGTATTTGGAGTCTGTGGACTGTTCTATTTATTTTTTACAGGAATGTGCAATTGATCACAGCCCAAATTACAGTGATATCCGGAAGGACTGGACTATTGGGCCATCAGTCTGGTCTGGAGATAACATAAATAAAAATTCGGGTGTTGGGGTTTTATTTAGAGGTTCAGATATACAAATATTGTCATATTTTGAGATTGTTCCTGGGAGAGCTCTACAGGTGAATGTCAAGTATAATGGGTTAGAGATCAAGTTGATAAATGTATATGCTTCACCTGAGAAACAAGAAAGGGCTGATTTGCTTAATGATATGCAAGTTTTTATCCCAGGCCCAACACCGATTCTAATGGCTGGTGATTTTAATTGTAATATGAGTGGTGAACAGCGTGAGAGTAGAAGTGTACATGTGAGAACGGATAAAACAGAGAAACAACTTAAAAATTTTACAATAGATTTTAATCTCTCTGATATGTGGAAGAGTTTACATCCCAATGACCCTGGATATACTTGGGAGAATAATGTCTGTAAATCTAGAATAGATTTTGTTTTAATATCAGATAGTGTTAAATTGAATAATATTTCTCTTTTATCTAACATATTCTCAGATCATAAATTGTTGTATGCACATGTCACTTTACCTGGCCTGGAGAAAGGAAGAGGAGTCTGGAAACTCAATACTACATTG
Organism: Rhinoderma darwinii; assembly: GCF_050947455.1. Classification (NCBI taxonomy): domain Eukaryota; kingdom Metazoa; phylum Chordata; class Amphibia; order Anura; family Rhinodermatidae; genus Rhinoderma; species Rhinoderma darwinii. Next base: position 131,212 of record NW_027464129.1, read on the forward strand.
CTGGAAGATATGCAAATTAAAAATGAGTTTATTCTTGTTTATAAAAAATGGAGGTTGGGTCAGTCTAGATACGAGAGTATTCTGGCATGGTGGGAGGAGGTAAAGAAATGGATAAAACAGTTTTTTATTAGGAAAGGGATGCAAAAGGCCAGGGAAAAAAAACAGTGGTTTAAAGTATTGAACACAAAAATGCAGACGTATTACAGGTTAAAACAAGAGGGTCTAGAAATGGATGATGTTATTGCAATGACAAAAAGTGATATCAAGAATGCGATAAGTGCAAAAGGTAAGGAGGTGATTTTTAATGCAAAAGTGCAATGTTTAGAAAATGATGAGAAATGTTCAAGGTTTTTCTTTAAAAAAGTGGTGGAAAATAAAGGAATGATTGTCGAGATGGAAGGTAAGAAGACAAATGACGAGATTTTAGTAGAAGCGCAGAAGTTTTATCAGGATCTTTTTAATAAAAAAACAATTGACCATTCTTTTACTGAAGACCTTTTAAATGCTATGGATTTAAAACTTGAGAACTCTGATCAGGAAAGTCTATGTGAGAGTGTGAGTTTACCAGAACTGTTGAGTGTGTTTAAAAGTTTCTCTAAGGGGAAAACACCAGGCTCTGACGGATTACCCGTGGAGTTTTACTTATGCTTCTGGTCTATCTTAAAAGATGATCTTATAAGTGTTTTTAAAAACGCTTTTTCATGTAAAATTTTGCCGGCCTCCTGGCGTGATGGAGTAGTTACTCTGATTTTTAAGAAAGGTGATAGGACAAAATTGGAGAACTGGAGACCTATAACCTTATTAAATGTGGATTACAAAGTGTTAGCAAAGGTCTTAGTAAATAGGATGAAAAAAGTGATCTCCAAAGTAATTCACAGTGACCAGGTATGTGGAGTGCCAGGGAGGAAAGTAAGTGATCATCTTAATCTTATCAGAGACGTTTTATGGTATCAGAAACAATGCAAACAGAGAATGGCGATTTTATCTTTAGATTTTCAAAAGGCCTATGATAGGGTCTCGCATGAATTTTTATTGATGGTCTTAAAAAGAATGTGCTTTCCTGATTTTATTATTGAAAGAATTGCGCTTTTATATAAAAATTGTGTTAGTCGTATTTTAGTAAATGGTTTTCTGTCTCAAGAAGTGTTTTTGCAATCAGGAGTTAAACAAGGATGCCCGCTTTCCCCGATACTTTTTATATGTACAATAGAGCCACTTTTAACCCTTTTAAGGAAAGATAAGTTTATTAAAGGTGTGCCAATTCCTGGGAGTGGAGGACAAAGTGTCAAGACTATAGCCTATATGGACGATGTTAACATTTTTTGCACAAATGAATCATCCTTGAAACGTGCAATAAGGCAAACTGAATACTTTTGTGAGGGTTCTGCCTTTAGATTAAACAAAGAGAAATGTGATTGCTTTGCAATAGGGGAATGGTGCAATACAGAAGTACAAGTGCAATATAATAAGATCAAGATTCTAGGGATTATCTTTGATAGTGGGAATAATGGGGATGAAAGTTGGTCTATAGTGAAAGAGAAAGTACAAAAGAAGATTAGTTTTTGGAAAATGAGAAAATTAACTATTGAGGGGAAGATACTTATTATGAAATCTCTGCTTTTACCTATAATGTTATATCTAAGCATGGTTTTCCCACCAAAAGAATGCACTTTAAAGTTTTTAAATAAGATTTGTTTTAATTTTATATGGAGTTCAAAAATGGATAAAATTAAAAGAGAGGTTATGTTTACAGCAAAGAAATTGGGAGGTAAAGATGTACCAAACATTAAGAGGTTTTTATATGTGAAATTCTTTTCTATGTGTTTTAATGGCCTACACGGCCATAGTTATTGGTCGTATTTTCTAAGATATGCTGCTGGTCATATTTTTAGGAAAAGAAAATGGATAACCTTGTCTTTAACATCGCCTGTTCTATATGTTCCCCCAATTCATTATGCTATTTTAGAAAGAATTATTCGTATGTATGATATTAGTGGTTTTGATGCAAATGTTTTAAGTAATACAAGAAAATTAAATTTGGAAGTTAGGAAGAATGAACAACTATCAATGGTTTTAAATTATTCTGTTGAAAGGACTCAAAAAATATGGAGAATGACCAATATGGCTTTCCTGTCAAATGAACTCAAGGACTTAGCATGGCAAATTGTACACCAATGTTTACCTACCAGAGATTTTCAACATAAGAGAAGGCTAGTTAGAACTGCAAAATGTACGAGAGCAGGATGTTTTAATGATGAGACAGTTCTACATTTATTTTGGAATTGTTTTTATGCTCAAAATGTTTGGCGTTATATTGGTTCTCTGTTGAAATTTGTATCCGATCTTAATGTTTTGAATCATGAAGTAATACTATATGGTGTTTTTAATGTCCCGACAAATGAAAAGAGTCGAGTTCTATGGATTACTGTAAATTGTATAAAGATGGCATTGTGGAAAGTTCGAAACATCTTGCTTTTTAAACATGATTCCATTACAGAGAAGGACTGTATTAAGTTGGCTCTTAGCGAGATGTATGTTTTTTATCTCCTGGACAAAAAAAGGTTGGGACTGAGGAAAGCAAAAAGCCTTTGGAATATTCATCTATGGAATATGCTTCTGCAAGATTAAGTTGCTCTTCTGATGTCAGGACTTTGATGTTCTTTGTTCTTATCTGTTGTTCATGTTTTGGAAAATTCTTCTGATATAATGTATTGTATTTTCTGAATAATTCAATAAAAAAGTAAAAAATCTGTTCTTATCAGTTTAATATCTGATACGTCCCCTATCTGGGGACCATATATTAAATGGATTTTTAGAACAGGGAGATGGAAATAGAGCTTGCTCTGTCCACTCCACGCATTGACCTGGTATTGCAGTATTTCCAGGACCGGTGCACCCTTCCCTTATGTGTTGACTAAAATCAGATTCCAAAAGTGTTTTTTCTCTTTGCCATTGTTTCTGTCTTTCTGAAGGGATCTCCCCTTTTAATCCCATTATTTCAACACCTGTTGGACAATGCATTTGTACAGTCATGTGTGATAATGAGCTCATTTATTAAATGCAATTAATGAATACATTGCCACCTCTTGTTGTGTGTGTGTGTGTGTCTTCTGTGTTTCTGTGTTTCCGGCATTTCACATTGGAACAGCTCATTCACCTTCCTTGTCTTCTCTCCGCCCTCCCTCCCTCCTAGGTAAGTTAAAGAGCTGCACCTGAGCCAGCCACTGATTGATGCAGCACCACAGTCAAATAGTGGAGTGGAGTGGAGTAGGGGAACAGCAAACAGCCATTAAAGCAGCCAGCCGCCTACCCGCCACAATGGACCTACCTGTGTACACTAGGTGGATGTGATGGAATGTACTGTCGTCCCTACATTTCAAGAAGAAGTAAGAATTGCAGTTGCAACAAACCCTTGCTTGCCTACAAAGAGAGCAGCAATTTGGATTTGTTACTATGTTACCTGGAAGAATAACAAACTGTGCAAGGATGGAGGTTGTAGGAGCAAAGAGAAGTTGTCTGTAAAGTTGGTGGATGCCTATTTTCCATTTTGCAGTCCCTTGTCTCCCTCTTGTGGCCTCCTGGAGGCAAATAAATGTGCAAAAAAAAGACAGCCTGGCGGCCGGCTGTTGCAGTGTTGCCCTCTCAGGCAACACTGAGTGACTGACTGAGCCTCACAGTCTTATATAAAGTTCAGACGGAACTTTGCACGTGTCATAGTGGAGCCCTCAGGATTCCAGAGCCAGCTTTCTGACATCATAATGGGGCCTGCCTCAGAGATAAAAGCCTGGGCCCAGGCAGTGTTGTTCAGTGCTGCTCAGCAGGCAGCACAGGACTGGATTAAAGCTGATACAAGGTGTGAAGGAACAAGGGGTGGCTGTGGGCATGCACTTGCTGCCGCTGCCAGTGTTTATCTGCATGGCAGGAGGGCATTTGGGCGTTGCCAGGAAGGCGTTTTTATGTAGATTCCTCCTCTTTCAGCACTGCATTGTGGTGCAAGCAAAAGAAGCAAATCCTGTCTGGCTTCCTCTCCGGCCTTTATTCACCTCCCGCTTAGTAGCTGTAAATGTGTGTGAGCCTGCAGGGCCCCATGGAATTGCCTAGGAGTAGGCTGAATCGCTGCAAGGGGTGAACAGCAGTATGGGACAGGCTCGGGCAAGGCAAGGGCCGCTCGGGTTATCGCTTCTCGGCCTTTTGGCTAAGATCAAGTGTAGTATCTGTTCTTATCAGTTTAATATCTGATACGTCCCCTATCTGGGGACCATATATTAAATGGATTTTTAGAACAGGGAGATGGAAATAGAGCTTGCTCTGTCCACTCCACGCATTGACCTGGTATTGCAGTATTTCCAGGACCGGTGCACCCTTCCCTTATGTGTTGACTAAAATCAGATTCCAAAAGTGTTTTTTCTCTTTGCCATTGTTTCTGTCTTTCTGAAGGGATCTCCCCTTTTAATCCCATTATTTCAACACCTGTTGGACAATGCATTTGTACAGTCATGTGTGATAATGAGCTCATTTATTAAATGCAATTAATGAATACATTGCCACCTCTTGTTGTGTGTGTGTGTGTGTCTTCTGTGTTTCTGTGTTTCCGGCATTTCACATTGGAACAGCTCATTCACCTTCCTTGTCTTCTCTCCGCCCTCCCTCCCTCCTAGGTAAGTTAAAGAGCTGCACCTGAGCCAGCCACTGATTGATGCAGCACCACAGTCAAATAGTGGAGTGGAGTGGAGTAGGGGAACAGCAAACAGCCATTAAAGCAGCCAGCCGCCTACCCGCCACAATGGACCTACCTGTGTACACTAGGTGGATGTGATGGAATGTACTGTCGTCCCTACATTTCAAGAAGAAGTAAGAATTGCAGTTGCAACAAACCCTTGCTTGCCTACAAAGAGAGCAGCAATTTGGATTTGTTACTATGTTACCTGGAAGAATAACAAACTGTGCAAGGATGGAGGTTGTAGGAGCAAAGAGAAGTTGTCTGTAAAGTTGGTGGATGCCTATTTTCCATTTTGCAGTCCCTTGTCTCCCTCTTGTGGCCTCCTGGAGGCAAATAAATGTGCAAAAAAAAGACAGCCTGGCGGCCGGCTGTTGCAGTGTTGCCCTCTCAGGCAACACTGAGTGACTGACTGAGCCTCACAGTCTTATATAAAGTTCAGACGGAACTTTGCACGTGTCATAGTGGAGCCCTCAGGATTCCAGAGCCAGCTTTCTGACATCATAATGGGGCCTGCCTCAGAGATAAAAGCCTGGGCCCAGGCAGTGTTGTTCAGTGCTGCTCAGCAGGCAGCACAGGACTGGATTAAAGCTGATACAAGGTGTGAAGGAACAAGGGGTGGCTGTGGGCATGCACTTGCTGCCGCTGCCAGTGTTTATCTGCATGGCAGGAGGGCATTTGGGCGTTGCCAGGAAGGCGTTTTTATGTAGATTCCTCCTCTTTCAGCACTGCATTGTGGTGCAAGCAAAAGAAGCAAATCCTGTCTGGCTTCCTCTCCGGCCTTTATTCACCTCCCGCTTAGTAGCTGTAAATGTGTGTGAGCCTGCAGGGCCCCATGGAATTGCCTAGGAGTAGGCTGAATCGCTGCAAGGGGTGAACAGCAGTATGGGACAGGCTCGGGCAAGGCAAGGGCCGCTCGGGTTATCGCTTCTCGGCCTTTTGGCTAAGATCAAGTGTAGTATCTGTTCTTATCAGTTTAATATCTGATACGTCCCCTATCTGGGGACCATATATTAAATGGATTTTTAGAACAGGGAGATGGAAATAGAGCTTGCTCTGTCCACTCCACGCATTGACCTGGTATTGCAGTATTTCCAGGACCGGTGCACCCTTCCCTTATGTGTTGACTAAAATCAGATTCCAAAAGTGTTTTTTCTCTTTGCCATTGTTTCTGTCTTTCTGAAGGGATCTCCCCTTTTAATCCCATTATTTCAACACCTGTTGGACAATGCATTTGTACAGTCATGTGTGATAATGAGCTCATTTATTAAATGCAATTAATGAATACATTGCCACCTCTTGTTGTGTGTGTGTGTGTGTCTTCTGTGTTTCTGTGTTTCCGGCATTTCACATTGGAACAGCTCATTCACCTTCCTTGTCTTCTCTCCGCCCTCCCTCCCTCCTAGGTAAGTTAAAGAGCTGCACCTGAGCCAGCCACTGATTGATGCAGCACCACAGTCAAATAGTGGAGTGGAGTGGAGTAGGGGAACAGCAAACAGCCATTAAAGCAGCCAGCCGCCTACCCGCCACAATGGACCTACCTGTGTACACTAGGTGGATGTGATGGAATGTACTGTCGTCCCTACATTTCAAGAAGAAGTAAGAATTGCAGTTGCAACAAACCCTTGCTTGCCTACAAAGAGAGCAGCAATTTGGATTTGTTACTATGTTACCTGGAAGAATAACAAACTGTGCAAGGATGGAGGTTGTAGGAGCAAAGAGAAGTTGTCTGTAAAGTTGGTGGATGCCTATTTTCCATTTTGCAGTCCCTTGTCTCCCTCTTGTGGCCTCCTGGAGGCAAATAAATGTGCAAAAAAAAGACAGCCTGGCGGCCGGCTGTTGCAGTGTTGCCCTCTCAGGCAACACTGAGTGACTGACTGAGCCTCACAGTCTTATATAAAGTTCAGACGGAACTTTGCACGTGTCATAGTGGAGCCCTCAGGATTCCAGAGCCAGCTTTCTGACATCATAATGGGGCCTGCCTCAGAGATAAAAGCCTGGGCCCAGGCAGTGTTGTTCAGTGCTGCTCAGCAGGCAGCACAGGACTGGATTAAAGCTGATACAAGGTGTGAAGGAACAAGGGGTGGCTGTGGGCATGCACTTGCTGCCGCTGCCAGTGTTTATCTGCATGGCAGGAGGGCATTTGGGCGTTGCCAGGAAGGCGTTTTTATGTAGATTCCTCCTCTTTCAGCACTGCATTGTGGTGCAAGCAAAAGAAGCAAATCCTGTCTGGCTTCCTCTCCGGCCTTTATTCACCTCCCGCTTAGTAGCTGTAAATGTGTGTGAGCCTGCAGGGCCCCATGGAATTGCCTAGGAGTAGGCTGAATCGCTGCAAGGGGTGAACAGCAGTATGGGACAGGCTCGGGCAAGGCAAGGGCCGCTCGGGTTATCGCTTCTCGGCCTTTTGGCTAAGATCAAGTGTAGTATCTGTTCTTATCAGTTTAATATCTGATACGTCCCCTATCTGGGGACCATATATTAAATGGATTTTTAGAACAGGGAGATGGAAATAGAGCTTGCTCTGTCCACTCCACGCATTGACCTGGTATTGCAGTATTTCCAGGACCGGTGCACCCTTCCCTTATGTGTTGACTAAAATCAGATTCCAAAAGTGTTTTTTCTCTTTGCCATTGTTTCTGTCTTTCTGAAGGGATCTCCCCTTTTAATCCCATTATTTCAACACCTGTTGGACAATGCATTTGTACAGTCATGTGTGATAATGAGCTCATTTATTAAATGCAATTAATGAATACATTGCCACCTCTTGTTGTGTGTGTGTGTGTGTCTTCTGTGTTTCTGTGTTTCCGGCATTTCACATTGGAACAGCTCATTCACCTTCCTTGTCTTCTCTCCGCCCTCCCTCCCTCCTAGGTAAGTTAAAGAGCTGCACCTGAGCCAGCCACTGATTGATGCAGCACCACAGTCAAATAGTGGAGTGGAGTGGAGTAGGGGAACAGCAAACAGCCATTAAAGCAGCCAGCCGCCTACCCGCCACAATGGACCTACCTGTGTACACTAGGTGGATGTGATGGAATGTACTGTCGTCCCTACATTTCAAGAAGAAGTAAGAATTGCAGTTGCAACAAACCCTTGCTTGCCTACAAAGAGAGCAGCAATTTGGATTTGTTACTATGTTACCTGGAAGAATAACAAACTGTGCAAGGATGGAGGTTGTAGGAGCAAAGAGAAGTTGTCTGTAAAGTTGGTGGATGCCTATTTTCCATTTTGCAGTCCCTTGTCTCCCTCTTGTGGCCTCCTGGAGGCAAATAAATGTGCAAAAAAAAGACAGCCTGGCGGCCGGCTGTTGCAGTGTTGCCCTCTCAGGCAACACTGAGTGACTGACTGAGCCTCACAGTCTTATATAAAGTTCAGACGGAACTTTGCACGTGTCATAGTGGAGCCCTCAGGATTCCAGAGCCAGCTTTCTGACATCATAATGGGGCCTGCCTCAGAGATAAAAGCCTGGGCCCAGGCAGTGTTGTTCAGTGCTGCTCAGCAGGCAGCACAGGACTGGATTAAAGCTGATACAAGGTGTGAAGGAACAAGGGGTGGCTGTGGGCATGCACTTGCTGCCGCTGCCAGTGTTTATCTGCATGGCAGGAGGGCATTTGGGCGTTGCCAGGAAGGCGTTTTTATGTAGATTCCTCCTCTTTCAGCACTGCATTGTGGTGCAAGCAAAAGAAGCAAATCCTGTCTGGCTTCCTCTCCGGCCTTTATTCACCTCCCGCTTAGTAGCTGTAAATGTGTGTGAGCCTGCAGGGCCCCATGGAATTGCCTAGGAGTAGGCTGAATCGCTGCAAGGGGTGAACAGCAGTATGGGACAGGCTCGGGCAAGGCAAGGGCCGCTCGGGTTATCGCTTCTCGGCCTTTTGGCTAAGATCAAGTGTAGTATCTGTTCTTATCAGTTTAATATCTGATACGTCCCCTATCTGGGGACCATATATTAAATGGATTTTTAGAACAGGGAGATGGAAATAGAGCTTGCTCTGTCCACTCCACGCATTGACCTGGTATTGCAGTATTTCCAGGACCGGTGCACCCTTCCCTTATGTGTTGACTAAAATCAGATTCCAAAAGTGTTTTTTCTCTTTGCCATTGTTTCTGTCTTTCTGAAGGGATCTCCCCTTTTAATCCCATTATTTCAACACCTGTTGGACAATGCATTTGTACAGTCATGTGTGATAATGAGCTCATTTATTAAATGCAATTAATGAATACATTGCCACCTCTTGTTGTGTGTGTGTGTGTGTGTGTGTGTGTGTCTTCTGTGTTTCTGTGTTTCCGGCATTTCACATTGGAACAGCTCATTCACCTTCCTTGTCTTCTCTCCGCCCTCCCTCCCTCCCTCCTAGGTAAGTTAAAGAGCTGCACCTGAGCCAGCCACTGATTGATGCAGCACCACAGTCAAATAGTGGAGTGGAGTGGAGTAGGGGAACAGCAAACAGCCATTAAAGCAGCCAGCCGCCTACCCGCCACAATGGACCTACCTGTGTACACTAGGTGGATGTGATGGAATGTACTGTCGTCCCTACATTTCAAGAAGAAGTAAGAATTGCAGTTGCAACAAACCCTTGCTTGCCTACAAAGAGAGCAGCAATTTGGATTTGTTACTATGTTACCTGGAAGAATAACAAACTGTGCAAGGATGGAGGTTGTAGGAGCAAAGAGAAGTTGTCTGTAAAGTTGGTGGATGCCTATTTTCCATTTTGCAGTCCCTTGTCTCCCTCTTGTGGCCTCCTGGAGGCAAATAAATGTGCAAAAAAAAGACAGCCTGGCGGCCGGCTGTTGCAGTGTTGCCCTCTCAGGCAACACTGAGTGACTGACTGAGCCTCACAGTCTTATATAAAGTTCAGACGGAACTTTGCACGTGTCATAGTGGAGCCCTCAGGATTCCAGAGCCAGCTTTCTGACATCATAATGGGGCCTGCCTCAGAGATAAAAGCCTGGGCCCAGGCAGTGTTGTTCAGTGCTGCTCAGCAGGCAGCACAGGACTGGATTAAAGCTGATACAAGGTGTGAAGGAACAAGGGGTGGCTGTGGGCATGCACTTGCTGCCGCTGCCAGTGTTTATCTGCATGGCAGGAGGGCATTTGGGCGTTGCCAGGAAGGCGTTTTTATGTAGATTCCTCCTCTTTCAGCACTGCATTGTGGTGCAAGCAAAAGAAGCAAATCCTGTCTGGCTTCCTCTCCGGCCTTTATTCACCTCCCGCTTAGTAGCTGTAAATGTGTGTGAGCCTGCAGGGCCCCATGGAATTGCCTAGGAGTAGGCTGAATCGCTGCAAGGGGTGAACAGCAGTATGGGACAGGCTCGGGCAAGGCAAGGGCCGCTCGGGTTATCGCTTCTCGGCCTTTTGGCTAAGATCAAGTGTAGTATCTGTTCTTATCAGTTTAATATCTGATACGTCCCCTATCTGGGGACCATATATTAAATGGATTTTTAGAACAGGGAGATGGAAATAGAGCTTGCTCTGTCCACTCCACGCATTGACCTGGTATTGCAGTATTTCCAGGACCGGTGCACCCTTCCCTTATGTGTTGACTAAAATCAGATTCCAAAAGTGTTTTTTCTCTTTGCCATTGTTTCTGTCTTTCTGAAGGGATCTCCCCTTTTAATCCCATTATTTCAACACCTGTTGGACAATGCATTTGTACAGTCATGTGTGATAATGAGCTCATTTATTAAATGCAATTAATGAATACATTGCCACCTCTTGTTGTGTGTGTGTGTGTGTGTGTGTGTGTGTCTTCTGTGTTTCTGTGTTTCCGGCATTTCACATTGGAACAGCTCATTCACCTTCCTTGTCTTCTCTCCGCCCTCCCTCCCTCCCTCCCTCCTAGGTAAGTTAAAGAGCTGCACCTGAGCCAGCCACTGATTGATGCAGCACCACAGTCAAATAGTGGAGTGGAGTGGAGTAGGGGAACAGCAAACAGCCATTAAAGCAGCCAGCCGCCTACCCGCCACAATGGACCTACCTGTGTACACTAGGTGGATGTGATGGAATGTACTGTCGTCCCTACATTTCAAGAAGAAGTAAGAATTGCAGTTGCAACAAACCCTTGCTTGCCTACAAAGAGAGCAGCAATTTGGATTTGTTACTATGTTACCTGGAAGAATAACAAACTGTGCAAGGATGGAGGTTGTAGGAGCAAAGAGAAGTTGTCTGTAAAGTTGGTGGATGCCTATTTTCCATTTTGCAGTCCCTTGTCTCCCTCTTGTGGCCTCCTGGAGGCAAATAAATGTGCAAAAAAAAGACAGCCTGGCGGCCGGCTGTTGCAGTGTTGCCCTCTCAGGCAACACTGAGTGACTGACTGAGCCTCACAGTCTTATATAAAGTTCAGACGGAACTTTGCACGTGTCATAGTGGAGCCCTCAGGATTCCAGAGCCAGCTTTCTGACATCATAATGGGGCCTGCCTCAGAGATAAAAGCCTGGGCCCAGGCAGTGTTGTTCAGTGCTGCTCAGCAGGCAGCACAGGACTGGATTAAAGCTGATACAAGGTGTGAAGGAACAAGGGGTGGCTGTGGGCATGCACTTGCTGCCGCTGCCAGTGTTTATCTGCATGGCAGGAGGGCATTTGAGCGTTGCCAGGAAGGCGTTTTTATGTAGATTCCTCCTCTTTCAGCACTGCATTGTGGTGCAAGCAAAAGAAGCAAATCCTGTCTGGCTTCCTCTCCGGCCTTTATTCACCTCCCGCTTAGTAGCTGTAAATGTGTGTGAGCCTGCAGGGCCCCATGGAATTGCCTAGGAGTAGGCTGAATCGCTGCAAGGGGTGAACAGCAGTATGGGACAGGCTCGGGCAAGGCAAGGGCCGCTCGGGTTATCGCTTCTCGGCCTTTTGGCTAAGATCAAGTGTAGTATCTGTTCTTATCAGTTTAATATCTGATACGTCCCCTATCTGGGGACCATATATTAAATGGATTTTTAGAACAGGGAGATGGAAATAGAGCTTGCTCTGTCCACTCCACGCATTGACCTGGTATTGCAGTATTTCCAGGACCGGTGCACCCTTCCCTTATGTGTTGACTAAAATCAGATTCCAAAAGTGTTTTTTCTCTTTGCCATTGTTTCTGTCTTTCTGAAGGGATCTCCCCTTTTAATCCCATTATTTCAACACCTGTTGGACAATGCATTTGTACAGTCATGTGTGATAATGAGCTCATTTATTAAATGCAATTAATGAATACATTGCCACCTCTTGTTGTGTGTGTGTGTGTGTGTGTGTGTGTGTCTTCTGTGTTTCTGTGTTTCCGGCATTTCACATTGGAACAGCTCATTCACCTTCCTTGTCTTCTCTCCGCCCTCCCTCCCTCCCTCCCTCCTAGGTAAGTTAAAGAGCTGCACCTGAGCCAGCCACTGATTGATGCAGCACCACAGTCAAATAGTGGAGTGGAGTGGAGTAGGGGAACAGCAAACAGCCATTAAAGCAGCCAGCCGCCTACCCGCCACAATGGACCTACCTGTGTACACTAGGTGGATGTGATGGAATGTACTGTCGTCCCTACATTTCAAGAAGAAGTAAGAATTGCAGTTGCAACAAACCCTTGCTTGCCTACAAAGAGAGCAGCAATTTGGATTTGTTACTATGTTACCTGGAAGAATAACAAACTGTGCAAGGATGGAGGTTGTAGGAGCAAAGAGAAGTTGTCTGTAAAGTTGGTGGATGCCTATTTTCCATTTTGCAGTCCCTTGTCTCCCTCTTGTGGCCTCCTGGAGGCAAATAAATGTGCAAAAAAAAGACAGCCTGGCGGCCGGCTGTTGCAGTGTTGCCCTCTCAGGCAACACTGAGTGACTGACTGAGCCTCACAGTCTTATATAAAGTTCAGACGGAACTTTGCACGTGTCATAGTGGAGCCCTCAGGATTCCAGAGCCAGCTTTCTGACATCATAATGGGGCCTGCCTCAGAGATAAAAGCCTGGGCCCAGGCAGTGTTGTTCAGTGCTGCTCAGCAGGCAGCACAGGACTGGATTAAAGCTGATACAAGGTGTGAAGGAACAAGGGGTGGCTGTGGGCATGCACTTGCTGCCGCTGCCAGTGTTTATCTGCATGGCAGGAGGGCATTTGGGCGTTGCCAGGAAGGCGTTTTTATGTAGATTCCTCCTCTTTCAGCACTGCATTGTGGTGCAAGCAAAAGAAGCAAATCCTGTCTGGCTTCCTCTCCGGCCTTTATTCACCTCCCGCTTAGTAGCTGTAAATGTGTGTGAGCCTGCAGGGCCCCATGGAATTGCCTAGGAGTAGGCTGAATCGCTGCAAGGGGTGAACAGCAGTATGGGACAGGCTCGGGCAAGGCAAGGGCCGCTCGGGTTATCGCTTCTCGGCCTTTTGGCTAAGATCAAGTGTAGTACTTTAGGGTATTGCCTTGTTTCTTGGTCAGGAGGTGCCCTGGTACCCTTTTCCTTGGCCTGGGGGGATCGTCTCTTTTACAAGAGACTTAACCCCTCTGCTGCTATTGGGGGAGAGGATTAGTCCAGGGCAACGGGGAGCGATCACTTGCCTGGCATTTAGGTGCTGAAGGTATTATCGTTGGAGTTCGTTGGATTTCGTTGGATATCGTTGGTTTTTTTGCGGCAGGATGGAGGAAATCCCTGACTACATGCGGACTCGGAATGCTGTTCGTTTTACGATGGAGGAATCTGGAGGACAAAGCAGGGACTTGGAGTTCCTAACAAAGGTACTCTTGCTTGGTCTTTTCCAGTTGGAGAGACAATGGATATTGTCTGTAATGGACTATCCAAGAAGAGGATGCTTCGATGTCACCTTTTGTACGGAGGAAATTTATCTGGACTTTCTGGACACTTTGAAGGAGAAGAAGCAGGATCCAAGACTGGTTGGTGTGATTGTAACACCACACTTTGCTCCTAGCAAAAAGTTGGTGATTGTTAAAATGTTTTCCCCCTATGTGTGTAAAGACGATATTATATGTTTTCTCACTAAGTTCTGTGAGGAGGTGGTGGAGAAGGGTAAGGTCTTTAATCCCTTTGGATTTTGGACAGGCAAATGGAAATTCCTGTGTAAAATTAAGGCAGTTGGAGAGGCTGGAAACTTATTGCTTCCTCCAGCACGCTTTAAAATTGGCAGTGCAAGTGGGAATCTCTATTTTTTTGGAATGGGGATTTTTTGCCATAATTGCAAAGAGTATGGACATGTGAAGGAAAATTGTGGGAAAATATTCTGTACAAAATGTTTCCAAGAAGGTCATATGTACAATGATTGTGAGAAGGGTAAAGTGTGTAACATGTGTAGAGAAGAAGGGCATGTGTTTAAAAATTGTTTAAAGAAAAGCAAAAGTGAAGTAAAGGAGGAGAGTAAGAAGACCGTTAAAAGAAAGGAACAGATAGTTAAAAGAAAGGAAGAGAAAGTTACCTCAGGAAAAGAGGATAAGCCACAGGAAGTGGGAGGAGGATGGAAAAGCGTTGAGGTTAAAAGGAGTGATGAAACAAAAAGGAGAAAAATTGTGGAAAAAAATGTTGTTTCAGATGAAAATAGAGCAGAAAGAGATAAATTAGTAAAAGACATAGAGGAATTAAGAGAGAAAATTAATTTTGAGAAGGTTCGGAGGCGGGTACGAACTTGTCTAAGAGGAGATATATCCGATTTTCTTGAAAGATATAAAGTGCCAACCTGGTTGGCGTGTATTGTAAATTTGGAGTGGGATGGTCAAGATCTTCGAGAACATCTTGTGGATATGGTAGGTGTAATCGCTGTAAGAAATGGTTTGTTTTATTAATTTTACTTACAAAAAAAAAAGAGAAATAAAAATTATATTTTGGTTTTTCATAAAAAAAAAAAAAATCTGTTCTTATCAGTTTAATATCTGATACGTCCCCTATCTGGGGACCATATATTAAATGGATTTTTAGAACAGGGAGATGGAAATAGAGCTTGCTCTGTCCACTCCACGCATTGACCTGGTATTGCAGTATTTCCAGGACCGGTGCACCCTTCCCTTATGTGTTGACTAAAATCAGATTCCAAAAGTGTTTTTTCTCTTTGCCATTGTTTCTGTCTTTCTGAAGGGATCTCCCCTTTTAATCCCATTATTTCAACACCTGTTGGACAATGCATTTGTACAGTCATGTGTGATAATGAGCTCATTTATTAAATGCAATTAATGAATACATTGCCACCTCTTGTTGTGTGTGTGTGTGTGTGTGTGTGTGTGTCTTCTGTGTTTCTGTGTTTCCGGCATTTCACATTGGAACAGCTCATTCACCTTCCTTGTCTTCTCTCCGCCCTCCCTCCCTCCCTCCCTCCTAGGTAAGTTAAAGAGCTGCACCTGAGCCAGCCACTGATTGATGCAGCACCACAGTCAAATAGTGGAGTGGAGTGGAGTAGGGGAACAGCAAACAGCCATTAAAGCAGCCAGCCGCCTACCCGCCACAATGGACCTACCTGTGTACACTAGGTGGATGTGATGGAATGTACTGTCGTCCCTACATTTCAAGAAGAAGTAAGAATTGCAGTTGCAACAAACCCTTGCTTGCCTACAAAGAGAGCAGCAATTTGGATTTGTTACTATGTTACCTGGAAGAATAACAAACTGTGCAAGGATGGAGGTTGTAGGAGCAAAGAGAAGTTGTCTGTAAAGTTGGTGGATGCCTATTTTCCATTTTGCAGTCCCTTGTCTCCCTCTTGTGGCCTCCTGGAGGCAAATAAATGTGCAAAAAAAAGACAGCCTGGCGGCCGGCTGTTGCAGTGTTGCCCTCTCAGGCAACACTGAGTGACTGACTGAGCCTCACAGTCTTATATAAAGTTCAGACGGAACTTTGCACGTGTCATAGTGGAGCCCTCAGGATTCCAGAGCCAGCTTTCTGACATCATAATGGGGCCTGCCTCAGAGATAAAAGCCTGGGCCCAGGCAGTGTTGTTCAGTGCTGCTCAGCAGGCAGCACAGGACTGGATTAAAGCTGATACAAGGTGTGAAGGAACAAGGGGTGGCTGTGGGCATGCACTTGCTGCCGCTGCCAGTGTTTATCTGCATGGCAGGAGGGCATTTGGGCGTTGCCAGGAAGGCGTTTTTATGTAGATTCCTCCTCTTTCAGCACTGCATTGTGGTGCAAGCAAAAGAAGCAAATCCTGTCTGGCTTCCTCTCCGGCCTTTATTCACCTCCCGCTTAGTAGCTGTAAATGTGTGTGAGCCTGCAGGGCCCCATGGAATTGCCTAGGAGTAGGCTGAATCGCTGCAAGGGGTGAACAGCAGTATGGGACAGGCTCGGGCAAGGCAAGGGCCGCTCGGGTTATCGCTTCTCGGCCTTTTGGCTAAGATCAAGTGTAGTATCTGTTCTTATCAGTTTAATATCTGATACGTCCCCTATCTGGGGACCATATATTAAATGGATTTTTAGAACAGGGAGATGGAAAT
The DNA here is from genome assembly GCF_050947455.1 of Rhinoderma darwinii. Taxonomy (NCBI): domain Eukaryota; kingdom Metazoa; phylum Chordata; class Amphibia; order Anura; family Rhinodermatidae; genus Rhinoderma; species Rhinoderma darwinii. Next base: position 147,289 of record NW_027464129.1, read on the forward strand.
AGAGCTTGCTCTGTCCACTCCACGCATTGACCTGGTATTGCAGTATTTCCAGGACCGGTGCACCCTTCCCTTATGTGTTGACTAAAATCAGATTCCAAAAGTGTTTTTTCTCTTTGCCATTGTTTCTGTCTTTCTGAAGGGATCTCCCCTTTTAATCCCATTATTTCAACACCTGTTGGACAATGCATTTGTACAGTCATGTGTGATAATGAGCTCATTTATTAAATGCAATTAATGAATACATTGCCACCTCTTGTTGTGTGTGTGTGTGTGTGTGTGTGTGTGTCTTCTGTGTTTCTGTGTTTCCGGCATTTCACATTGGAACAGCTCATTCACCTTCCTTGTCTTCTCTCCGCCCTCCCTCCCTCCCTCCCTCCTAGGTAAGTTAAAGAGCTGCACCTGAGCCAGCCACTGATTGATGCAGCACCACAGTCAAATAGTGGAGTGGAGTGGAGTAGGGGAACAGCAAACAGCCATTAAAGCAGCCAGCCGCCTACCCGCCACAATGGACCTACCTGTGTACACTAGGTGGATGTGATGGAATGTACTGTCGTCCCTACATTTCAAGAAGAAGTAAGAATTGCAGTTGCAACAAACCCTTGCTTGCCTACAAAGAGAGCAGCAATTTGGATTTGTTACTATGTTACCTGGAAGAATAACAAACTGTGCAAGGATGGAGGTTGTAGGAGCAAAGAGAAGTTGTCTGTAAAGTTGGTGGATGCCTATTTTCCATTTTGCAGTCCCTTGTCTCCCTCTTGTGGCCTCCTGGAGGCAAATAAATGTGCAAAAAAAAGACAGCCTGGCGGCCGGCTGTTGCAGTGTTGCCCTCTCAGGCAACACTGAGTGACTGACTGAGCCTCACAGTCTTATATAAAGTTCAGACGGAACTTTGCACGTGTCATAGTGGAGCCCTCAGGATTCCAGAGCCAGCTTTCTGACATCATAATGGGGCCTGCCTCAGAGATAAAAGCCTGGGCCCAGGCAGTGTTGTTCAGTGCTGCTCAGCAGGCAGCACAGGACTGGATTAAAGCTGATACAAGGTGTGAAGGAACAAGGGGTGGCTGTGGGCATGCACTTGCTGCCGCTGCCAGTGTTTATCTGCATGGCAGGAGGGCATTTGGGCGTTGCCAGGAAGGCGTTTTTATGTAGATTCCTCCTCTTTCAGCACTGCATTGTGGTGCAAGCAAAAGAAGCAAATCCTGTCTGGCTTCCTCTCCGGCCTTTATTCACCTCCCGCTTAGTAGCTGTAAATGTGTGTGAGCCTGCAGGGCCCCATGGAATTGCCTAGGAGTAGGCTGAATCGCTGCAAGGGGTGAACAGCAGTATGGGACAGGCTCGGGCAAGGCAAGGGCCGCTCGGGTTATCGCTTCTCGGCCTTTTGGCTAAGATCAAGTGTAGTACTTTAGGGTATTGCCTTGTTTCTTGGTCAGGAGGTGCCCTGGTACCCTTTTCCTTGGCCTGGGGGGATCGTTTCTCTTAGGAGAGACTTCACCCCTCTGCTGCTATTGGGGAGGAGGATTAGTCCAGGGCAACGGGGAGCGATCACTTGCCTGGCATCTAGGTGCTGAAGGTACTATCTTTGGATTTCTTTGGATATCGTTGGCTTTTGTTGCGGCAGGATGGAGGAAGTCCCTGACTACATGCGTACTCGGAATGCTGTTCGTTTTACGATGGAGGAATCTGGAGGACAAAGCAGAGACTTGGAATTCCTAACGAAGGTACTCTTGCTTGATCTTTTCCAGTTGGAGAGACAATGGATATTGTCTGTAATGGACTATCCAAGAAGAGGATGTTTCGATGTCACTTTTTGTACAGAGGACATTTATCTGGATTTTCTGGACACTTTAAAGAAGAAGAAGCAGGATCCAAGACTGGTTGGTGTGATTGTAACACCGCACTTTGCTCCTAGCAAAAAGTTGGTCATTGTTAAAATGTTTTCCCCCTATGTGTGTAAAGACGATATTATATGCTTTCTCACTAAGTTCTGTGAGGAGGTGGTGGAGAAGGGTAAGGTCTTTAATCCCTTTGGATTCTGGACAGGTAAATGGAAATTCCTGTGTAAATTTAAGGCAGTTGGAGAGGCTGGAAACTTATTGCTTCCTCCAGCACGCTTTAAAATTGGCAGTGCAAGTGGGAATCTCTACTTTTTTGGAATGGGGATTTTTTGCCACAATTGTAAAGAGTATGGGCATGAGAAGGAGAATTGTGGAAAAATAATTTGTACCAAATGTTTTAAGGAAGGTCATAAGTATAATGATTGTGAGAAGGGCAAAGTGTGTAACATGTGTAGAGAAGAAGGGCATGTGTTTAAAAATTGTCCAAAAAAAAGTAAAAGTGAAGCAAAGGAGGAGAGTAAGAAGACCGTTAAAAGAAAGGAAGAGAAAGTTACCCCACAAAAAGAGGATAAACCACAGAAAAAGGGAGGAGCGGGGAAAAGTGTTGAGGTTAAAAAAAGTGATGAAACAAAAAGGAGGAAAATTGTGGAACAAAATGTAGTTTCAGATGAAGATAGAGCAGAAAGAGATAAACTAGTGAAAGACGTGGAGGGATTAAGAGATAAAATTAATTTTGAGAAGGTTCGGAGGCGGGTACGAACCTGTTTAAGAGGGAATATACCAGATTTTCTGGAGAGATATAAAGTACCAACCTGGTTGGCATGTATTGTAAATTTGGAATGGGACGGTCAAGATCTTCGAGAACATCTTGTGGATATGCTTGGTGTAATCGCTGTAAGAAACGGTTTGTTTTATTAATTTTACTTTAAAAAAAAAAAAAAAAAGAGAGAGAAATAAAAATTATATTTGGTTTTTTCATAATGATGATCAAGTCTTTAAATTTGAAGTTTAAAATTTAACTCGAGACGGATCTGAGTGGAAACCTTATCTGTTCTTATCAGTTTAATATCTGATACGTCCCCTATCTGGGGACCATATATTAAATGGATTTTTAGAACAGGGAGATGGAAATAGAGCTTGCTCTGTCCACTCCACGCATTGACCTGGTATTGCAGTATTTCCAGGACCGGTGCACCCTTCCCTTATGTGTTGACTAAAATCAGATTCCAAAAGTGTTTTTTCTCTTTGCCATTGTTTCTGTCTTTCTGAAGGGATCTCCCCTTTTAATCCCATTATTTCAACACCTGTTGGACAATGCATTTGTACAGTCATGTGTGATAATGAGCTCATTTATTAAATGCAATTAATGAATACATTGCCACCTCTTGTTGTGTGTGTGTGTGTGTGTGTGTGTGTGTCTTCTGTGTTTCTGTGTTTCCGGCATTTCACATTGGAACAGCTCATTCACCTTCCTTGTCTTCTCTCCGCCCTCCCTCCCTCCCTCCCTCCTAGGTAAGTTAAAGAGCTGCACCTGAGCCAGCCACTGATTGATGCAGCACCACAGTCAAATAGTGGAGTGGAGTGGAGTAGGGGAACAGCAAACAGCCATTAAAGCAGCCAGCCGCCTACCCGCCACAATGGACCTACCTGTGTACACTAGGTGGATGTGATGGAATGTACTGTCGTCCCTACATTTCAAGAAGAAGTAAGAATTGCAGTTGCAACAAACCCTTGCTTGCCTACAAAGAGAGCAGCAATTTGGATTTGTTACTATGTTACCTGGAAGAATAACAAACTGTGCAAGGATGGAGGTTGTAGGAGCAAAGAGAAGTTGTCTGTAAAGTTGGTGGATGCCTATTTTCCATTTTGCAGTCCCTTGTCTCCCTCTTGTGGCCTCCTGGAGGCAAATAAATGTGCAAAAAAAAGACAGCCTGGCGGCCGGCTGTTGCAGTGTTGCCCTCTCAGGCAACACTGAGTGACTGACTGAGCCTCACAGTCTTATATAAAGTTCAGACGGAACTTTGCACGTGTCATAGTGGAGCCCTCAGGATTCCAGAGCCAGCTTTCTGACATCATAATGGGGCCTGCCTCAGAGATAAAAGCCTGGGCCCAGGCAGTGTTGTTCAGTGCTGCTCAGCAGGCAGCACAGGACTGGATTAAAGCTGATACAAGGTGTGAAGGAACAAGGGGTGGCTGTGGGCATGCACTTGCTGCCGCTGCCAGTGTTTATCTGCATGGCAGGAGGGCATTTGGGCGTTGCCAGGAAGGCGTTTTTATGTAGATTCCTCCTCTTTCAGCACTGCATTGTGGTGCAAGCAAAAGAAGCAAATCCTGTCTGGCTTCCTCTCCGGCCTTTATTCACCTCCCGCTTAGTAGCTGTAAATGTGTGTGAGCCTGCAGGGCCCCATGGAATTGCCTAGGAGTAGGCTGAATCGCTGCAAGGGGTGAACAGCAGTATGGGACAGGCTCGGGCAAGGCAAGGGCCGCTCGGGTTATCGCTTCTCGGCCTTTTGGCTAAGATCAAGTGTAGTATCTGTTCTTATCAGTTTAATATCTGATACGTCCCCTATCTGGGGACCATATATTAAATGGATTTTTAGAACAGGGAGATGGAAATAGAGCTTGCTCTGTCCACTCCACGCATTGACCTGGTATTGCAGTATTTCCAGGACCGGTGCACCCTTCCCTTATGTGTTGACTAAAATCAGATTCCAAAAGTGTTTTTTCTCTTTGCCATTGTTTCTGTCTTTCTGAAGGGATCTCCCCTTTTAATCCCATTATTTCAACACCTGTTGGACAATGCATTTGTACAGTCATGTGTGATAATGAGCTCATTTATTAAATGCAATTAATGAATACATTGCCACCTCTTGTTGTGTGTGTGTGTGTGTGTGTGTGTGTGTCTTCTGTGTTTCTGTGTTTCCGGCATTTCACATTGGAACAGCTCATTCACCTTCCTTGTCTTCTCTCCGCCCTCCCTCCCTCCCTCCCTCCTAGGTAAGTTAAAGAGCTGCACCTGAGCCAGCCACTGATTGATGCAGCACCACAGTCAAATAGTGGAGTGGAGTGGAGTAGGGGAACAGCAAACAGCCATTAAAGCAGCCAGCCGCCTACCCGCCACAATGGACCTACCTGTGTACACTAGGTGGATGTGATGGAATGTACTGTCGTCCCTACATTTCAAGAAGAAGTAAGAATTGCAGTTGCAACAAACCCTTGCTTGCCTACAAAGAGAGCAGCAATTTGGATTTGTTACTATGTTACCTGGAAGAATAACAAACTGTGCAAGGATGGAGGTTGTAGGAGCAAAGAGAAGTTGTCTGTAAAGTTGGTGGATGCCTATTTTCCATTTTGCAGTCCCTTGTCTCCCTCTTGTGGCCTCCTGGAGGCAAATAAATGTGCAAAAAAAAGACAGCCTGGCGGCCGGCTGTTGCAGTGTTGCCCTCTCAGGCAACACTGAGTGACTGACTGAGCCTCACAGTCTTATATAAAGTTCAGACGGAACTTTGCACGTGTCATAGTGGAGCCCTCAGGATTCCAGAGCCAGCTTTCTGACATCATAATGGGGCCTGCCTCAGAGATAAAAGCCTGGGCCCAGGCAGTGTTGTTCAGTGCTGCTCAGCAGGCAGCACAGGACTGGATTAAAGCTGATACAAGGTGTGAAGGAACAAGGGGTGGCTGTGGGCATGCACTTGCTGCCGCTGCCAGTGTTTATCTGCATGGCAGGAGGGCATTTGGGCGTTGCCAGGAAGGCGTTTTTATGTAGATTCCTCCTCTTTCAGCACTGCATTGTGGTGCAAGCAAAAGAAGCAAATCCTGTCTGGCTTCCTCTCCGGCCTTTATTCACCTCCCGCTTAGTAGCTGTAAATGTGTGTGAGCCTGCAGGGCCCCATGGAATTGCCTAGGAGTAGGCTGAATCGCTGCAAGGGGTGAACAGCAGTATGGGACAGGCTCGGGCAAGGCAAGGGCCGCTCGGGTTATCGCTTCTCGGCCTTTTGGCTAAGATCAAGTGTAGTATCTGTTCTTATCAGTTTAATATCTGATACGTCCCCTATCTGGGGACCATATATTAAATGGATTTTTAGAACAGGGAGATGGAAATAGAGCTTGCTCTGTCCACTCCACGCATTGACCTGGTATTGCAGTATTTCCAGGACCGGTGCACCCTTCCCTTATGTGTTGACTAAAATCAGATTCCAAAAGTGTTTTTTCTCTTTGCCATTGTTTCTGTCTTTCTGAAGGGATCTCCCCTTTTAATCCCATTATTTCAACACCTGTTGGACAATGCATTTGTACAGTCATGTGTGATAATGAGCTCATTTATTAAATGCAATTAATGAATACATTGCCACCTCTTGTTGTGTGTGTGTGTGTGTGTGTGTGTGTGTCTTCTGTGTTTCTGTGTTTCCGGCATTTCACATTGGAACAGCTCATTCACCTTCCTTGTCTTCTCTCCGCCCTCCCTCCCTCCCTCCCTCCTAGGTAAGTTAAAGAGCTGCACCTGAGCCAGCCACTGATTGATGCAGCACCACAGTCAAATAGTGGAGTGGAGTGGAGTAGGGGAACAGCAAACAGCCATTAAAGCAGCCAGCCGCCTACCCGCCACAATGGACCTACCTGTGTACACTAGGTGGATGTGATGGAATGTACTGTCGTCCCTACATTTCAAGAAGAAGTAAGAATTGCAGTTGCAACAAACCCTTGCTTGCCTACAAAGAGAGCAGCAATTTGGATTTGTTACTATGTTACCTGGAAGAATAACAAACTGTGCAAGGATGGAGGTTGTAGGAGCAAAGAGAAGTTGTCTGTAAAGTTGGTGGATGCCTATTTTCCATTTTGCAGTCCCTTGTCTCCCTCTTGTGGCCTCCTGGAGGCAAATAAATGTGCAAAAAAAAGACAGCCTGGCGGCCGGCTGTTGCAGTGTTGCCCTCTCAGGCAACACTGAGTGACTGACTGAGCCTCACAGTCTTATATAAAGTTCAGACGGAACTTTGCACGTGTCATAGTGGAGCCCTCAGGATTCCAGAGCCAGCTTTCTGACATCATAATGGGGCCTGCCTCAGAGATAAAAGCCTGGGCCCAGGCAGTGTTGTTCAGTGCTGCTCAGCAGGCAGCACAGGACTGGATTAAAGCTGATACAAGGTGTGAAGGAACAAGGGGTGGCTGTGGGCATGCACTTGCTGCCGCTGCCAGTGTTTATCTGCATGGCAGGAGGGCATTTGGGCGTTGCCAGGAAGGCGTTTTTATGTAGATTCCTCCTCTTTCAGCACTGCATTGTGGTGCAAGCAAAAGAAGCAAATCCTGTCTGGCTTCCTCTCCGGCCTTTATTCACCTCCCGCTTAGTAGCTGTAAATGTGTGTGAGCCTGCAGGGCCCCATGGAATTGCCTAGGAGTAGGCTGAATCGCTGCAAGGGGTGAACAGCAGTATGGGACAGGCTCGGGCAAGGCAAGGGCCGCTCGGGTTATCGCTTCTCGGCCTTTTGGCTAAGATCAAGTGTAGTATCTGTTCTTATCAGTTTAATATCTGATACGTCCCCTATCTGGGGACCATATATTAAATGGATTTTTAGAACAGGGAGATGGAAATAGAGCTTGCTCTGTCCACTCCACGCATTGACCTGGTATTGCAGTATTTCCAGGACCGGTGCACCCTTCCCTTATGTGTTGACTAAAATCAGATTCCAAAAGTGTTTTTTCTCTTTGCCATTGTTTCTGTCTTTCTGAAGGGATCTCCCCTTTTAATCCCATTATTTCAACACCTGTTGGACAATGCATTTGTACAGTCATGTGTGATAATGAGCTCATTTATTAAATGCAATTAATGAATACATTGCCACCTCTTGTTGTGTGTGTGTGTGTGTGTGTGTGTGTGTCTTCTGTGTTTCTGTGTTTCCGGCATTTCACATTGGAACAGCTCATTCACCTTCCTTGTCTTCTCTCCGCCCTCCCTCCCTCCCTCCCTCCCTCCTAGGTAAGTTAAAGAGCTGCACCTGAGCCAGCCACTGATTGATGCAGCACCACAGTCAAATAGTGGAGTGGAGTGGAGTAGGGGAACAGCAAACAGCCATTAAAGCAGCCAGCCGCCTACCCGCCACAATGGACCTACCTGTGTACACTAGGTGGATGTGATGGAATGTACTGTCGTCCCTACATTTCAAGAAGAAGTAAGAATTGCAGTTGCAACAAACCCTTGCTTGCCTACAAAGAGAGCAGCAATTTGGATTTGTTACTATGTTACCTGGAAGAATAACAAACTGTGCAAGGATGGAGGTTGTAGGAGCAAAGAGAAGTTGTCTGTAAAGTTGGTGGATGCCTATTTTCCATTTTGCAGTCCCTTGTCTCCCTCTTGTGGCCTCCTGGAGGCAAATAAATGTGCAAAAAAAAGACAGCCTGGCGGCCGGCTGTTGCAGTGTTGCCCTCTCAGGCAACACTGAGTGACTGACTGAGCCTCACAGTCTTATATAAAGTTCAGACGGAACTTTGCACGTGTCATAGTGGAGCCCTCAGGATTCCAGAGCCAGCTTTCTGACATCATAATGGGGCCTGCCTCAGAGATAAAAGCCTGGGCCCAGGCAGTGTTGTTCAGTGCTGCTCAGCAGGCAGCACAGGACTGGATTAAAGCTGATACAAGGTGTGAAGGAACAAGGGGTGGCTGTGGGCATGCACTTGCTGCCGCTGCCAGTGTTTATCTGCATGGCAGGAGGGCATTTGGGCGTTGCCAGGAAGGCGTTTTTATGTAGATTCCTCCTCTTTCAGCACTGCATTGTGGTGCAAGCAAAAGAAGCAAATCCTGTCTGGCTTCCTCTCCGGCCTTTATTCACCTCCCGCTTAGTAGCTGTAAATGTGTGTGAGCCTGCAGGGCCCCATGGAATTGCCTAGGAGTAGGCTGAATCGCTGCAAGGGGTGAACAGCAGTATGGGACAGGCTCGGGCAAGGCAAGGGCCGCTCGGGTTATCGCTTCTCGGCCTTTTGGCTAAGATCAAGTGTAGTATCTGTTCTTATCAGTTTAATATCTGATACGTCCCCTATCTGGGGACCATATATTAAATGGATTTTTAGAACAGGGAGATGGAAATAGAGCTTGCTCTGTCCACTCCACGCATTGACCTGGTATTGCAGTATTTCCAGGACCGGTGCACCCTTCCCTTATGTGTTGACTAAAATCAGATTCCAAAAGTGTTTTTTCTCTTTGCCATTGTTTCTGTCTTTCTGAAGGGATCTCCCCTTTTAATCCCATTATTTCAACACCTGTTGGACAATGCATTTGTACAGTCATGTGTGATAATGAGCTCATTTATTAAATGCAATTAATGAATACATTGCCACCTCTTGTTGTGTGTGTGTGTGTGTGTGTGTGTGTGTCTTCTGTGTTTCTGTGTTTCCGGCATTTCACATTGGAACAGCTCATTCACCTTCCTTGTCTTCTCTCCGCCCTCCCTCCCTCCCTCCCTCCCTCCTAGGTAAGTTAAAGAGCTGCACCTGAGCCAGCCACTGATTGATGCAGCACCACAGTCAAATAGTGGAGTGGAGTGGAGTAGGGGAACAGCAAACAGCCATTAAAGCAGCCAGCCGCCTACCCGCCACAATGGACCTACCTGTGTACACTAGGTGGATGTGATGGAATGTACTGTCGTCCCTACATTTCAAGAAGAAGTAAGAATTGCAGTTGCAACAAACCCTTGCTTGCCTACAAAGAGAGCAGCAATTTGGATTTGTTACTATGTTACCTGGAAGAATAACAAACTGTGCAAGGATGGAGGTTGTAGGAGCAAAGAGAAGTTGTCTGTAAAGTTGGTGGATGCCTATTTTCCATTTTGCAGTCCCTTGTCTCCCTCTTGTGGCCTCCTGGAGGCAAATAAATGTGCAAAAAAAAGACAGCCTGGCGGCCGGCTGTTGCAGTGTTGCCCTC